>NC_089812.1:5440744-5455744 GCF_029633855.1 Hoplias malabaricus | reverse complement strand
TTTAAAATGTAGTTTAAAAATATTAACTTGGACAAAGCCGAGAGGTTGTTGTTTGATGACGTCATGTTTCTTGTTTTGTTCTTGGCACATTTTCAGTGCCTTTTTTAATTGTTCATATCAATATTACAATTTAGAAATAAATTTCAGCCGTATCTCCCAGCTCTAGCTGAACAATACGCTTTAAAATTAATAACTAAATGAGTAGCTCTTGTTCTATGAGGTTAAGAGCTTCCCCCCCCATACAGCCACTGATGTGCACAAAGTGACATTAAAGCAGTACATCACGGAAAAAAAGCAGGAGGCGCTGCAACCTGGACTCAAGTCTGCAGTCCATTATCAGCTCGCATGAGGTCCATCCAGGCCCCGGATCAATACAAGTTCAGATTCCTGTCGAAGGCACTCACCTTGAGACTTCAGCAGCACTCAGTCTCCCCCTGCAACCGTGTCTGCATTGGGCCACAGCGGCGTGCCATGCCTCATGGTTCCCCACAACCTGTGGAGGAGTACAACACAGTACTGACCACAACAGCAGCTCTTGGAAAATGGTACAAAGTTGGGTTACATTAGGCATTTAATAATCTAAACTCCATTATCACTGAACAATAACAGGATTATTAACAACTAACTTGTCTCTACACTCACTGCTGGAGTTTTTAAACCCCTCAGTGTCTGGACAGAGAACAGTCCACCGACCAATAACCATCCAGCCGACAGCGTCCTGTGTCACTGATGAAGGACTAGAGGACGAGCGACACACACTGTGCAGCGACAGATGAGCTACTGTCTCTGACTCTACATCTACAAGGTGGACCAACGAGGGAGAAGTGTCTCACAGAGTGGACAGAGAGTGGACACAGGGTTTAAAAACTCCAGCAGCACTGCTGTGTCTGATCCACTCTACACCAGCACAACACACACTAACACACCACCACCACGTCAGTGTCACTGCAGCGCTGAGAATGATCCACCACCACGTCACACCTGCTCTGTGGGGGTCCTGAGCGCTGAACAACAGGGGGAAAGGGGGGTAACAAAGTATGCAGAGCAACAGATGGACTACAGTCTGTAATAGGACTACACAGTGCTCCTGTGAGGTCAGTGGAGCTGAGAGAATGGACAGTGAGTGTAGAAACAAGGTAGGTGTTCCTGATCCAGTTGGAAGTTGAAGTACACACAAATCAGAAACCCCACTGTTGTTGGATTGCAGTTGAAAGCAGTTATGAGCTGGAGTTCTTTGCCTGAACTTGTTACACAACAGAGGTCATGGCTGGCTGCCTGCTGAGAGACCAATGGTGGCAAATCCTGTGCTCCTCCTGTCGCTTCCATGGGAGGGAGAATACTTTTCATTCAGCACACAGGGGATCATGCAACTTTAATGAGAGCAGTGTGCTTCTAGAATCAGCGCGAAACTGCGCCGTGATGTGCACCACTCAGCTGCTGCAATTAATGGATTAGACGTACAGGTAGCTGACAATCCTGTTTTTAATTACTCTTCACTCATGTGAGTGTGTGTGTGTGTGTGTGTGTGTGTGTAATAATATAGGAATAGAGCATTAAACATTAGAGTATGTTCCTCTGCTATAAACTTCAGTAGTTAATTCTCACTGTGTCTCACTCTATAATTACATTCAAGATACAGGTCGTCTTGGATTAATCACTGACAGATATGTTTCTATATGTTTCTCTTCCAACGAGAGGAGCCACTGTTTCTCAGTCCCATGGTAACCCTTGAAGTTGGTTATTTTAATCTGTTAATTACACAGGGGCAGCACAGTGGAGCAGTAGGTAGTGTCTCTGTCACAGCTCCAGGGTCCTGGAGGTTGTGGGTTTGAGTCCCGCTCCGGGTGACTGTCTGTGAGGAGTGTGGTGTGTTCTCTCTGTGTCTGCGTGGGTTTCCTCCGGGTGACTGTCTGTGAGCAGTGTGGTGTGTTCTCCCTGTGTCTGCGTGGGTTTCCTCCGGGTGACTGTCTGTGAGGAGTGTGGTGTGTTCTCCCTGTGTCTGCGTGGGTTTCCTCCGGGTGACTGTCTGTGAGCAGTGTGGTGTGTTCTCCCTGTGTCTGCGTGGGTTTCCTCCGGGTGACTGTCTGTGAGGAGTGTGGTGTGTTCTCCCTGTGTCTGCGTGGGTTTCCTCCGGGTGACTGTCTGTGAGGAGTGTGGTGTGTTCTCTCTGTGTCTGTATGGGTTTCCTCCGGGTGACTGTCTGTGAGGAGTGTGGTGTGTTCTCTCTGTGTCTGCGTGGGTTTCCTCCGGGTGACTGTCTGTGAGGAGTGTGGTGTGTTCTCTCTGTGTCTGCGTGGGTTTCCTCCGGGTGATTGTCTGTGAGGAGTGTGGTGTGTTCTCTCTGTGTCTGCGTGGGTTTCCTCCGGGTGACTGTCTGTGAGGAGTGTAGTGTGTTCTCCCTGTGTCTGTGTGGGTTTCCTCCAGGTGACTGTCTGTGAGGAGTGTGGTGTGTTCTCTCTGTGTCTGCGTGGGTTTCCTCTGGGTGACTGTCTGTGAGGAGTGTGGTGTGTTCTCTCTGTGTCTCCGTGGGTTTCCTCCGGGTGACTGTCTGTGAGGAGTGTGGTGTGTTCTCCCTGTGTCCAGTGATTCCGGGTAGGCTCCAGACCCACCACCGCCCTGAACTGGATAAGGATCACAGAAAATGAATGAATGAATAAATGAATGTTAATTACACAGCTAAACCCTGAACTCAAGCCTCCCAAGACTTAGAGGAACTGTAGAGGAAGCAGCCAGAATTAAATCATATCCATTACGTATGTATTCAGAATGTATGAACAAATTCATCACACAGAAGTTTGATAGAACGCTGTGCACAGGATATTTGGGTCGGTGGGCTATTCTCAGTTCAGCAGTGACACTGAGGTGAAAAAAAAGGAGAAAACCACTACGTCAATGGGGAAACTCACAGGCATTGTGCATGAACCAAACAAGACAACTGTGCTGTGCATTAAAGACTGAAAGAAACAAGGCCTGCATCAATAACCAAATAACCAGACAATAATAGTCAAAACAGATCAAGTAAACTGGGTTATAAATGTAAACAAAAAACAGCCGTGCAGAGACAAGACACAGCAGCGTGCAGAAGTCAGAGTCCATCCCTTGTTTATTTAATCACCAGTTTAAACATCTATTAAATGCAAATTATTCATTTTTTTTCCGGAGATATTTATGATTAATTAAGATTAGATAACGTATAATCCACTTGATTGAAAACGGAGGAGAAAATAACAGAAATAAACATGCATAGCTATTCCTCTCCATCCTTCCACTGTGAAAAGACCACACCCTGGGTCTGAAAGGATGTGTACCTTTTGAAAGATGGTACCTAGAAAAAAAATGTAAAAAATAATAATAATAATTTAAAAAACAAGAACATTTCCAAAGCAAAATGCACTGACTGCCCCAGAGCCCAGACCTCCACATCACAGAAGGTTTCAACACTGTAAAATGAACAAATTCTACTTCCTGAACGTTTCAGCTGTAAAGAGAATAAACAAAAGATGGTCTCTGGCTTTAGAACAGTTTTGTACATGATGTACAACCTTTTTTAGACAACAGCATACAATAGGAATGAGTCTTCATCCTTAATAGCTCAACGTGTGCGCTCTTCTTTACGCATGCCCGAGGAAAACACGCAAATCTTTGACCATTTCTGGAATCATTCTGCTTTAACACTTATATTAAAAGTTCATATCTAGAGATTTGTGGTGGAGGCAGCTGTGGAATGGCGCTCCACTGGAGGCTTAAGGGAAGGTTACGGATGGAGGAAACTGACAGTCAACACAGGAAACGGACAAAAGACGTAGATTCTAACCCAGTAATAACAACACACCAGAAACACTCGGAGTTATGGGCGGCTCTGTTGCTCTTATTTCATCTCTCTAAATCTCTATATTCTCCAACACGACCTTAAACGGCTGCCTCGTTGTTGTGAAAAAAGCCCTCCACGACCCTGACGCACACAGAAGCACAAAGAAGCGCACGGTGTTACCAATAAAACCGCTCACGAAAATAATCTTCCTAAAATAGCCGCCCCCTGTGTCCGCGAGGCTGTAACCACAGTAACGCTACAAGGAGACGGCTCGCGATGGGCGTGAGCGCGCGCTCACCGTTCGGCGTCTTCGTTTCACGCTGGTTTTCCACCGTTTTTAGGTCGACACCTCGTCACATCCCCTCAGACACGTCTGTACAAGCCGAGCGGGCGGGTTCCGTGTTGTTCTTTAACCGTTTCTGTCTCTTCGCTGGAGAGAGAAGCGACAGCAGCGTCTCAGAGACAGAGCCGACCAGAAAACGAACGGATTCAGTCCTCTAAGGCCAGGCTAATCGACGGCAGATCCACAGATCTCCCTCCGTTCAAACGCTCGACGATTGATTAAAACCGTCGGCTAGCAGGGGCGTGCTATTTGTTTTGGTAAACAGGGTACACTTCAGTCTAAATACGCCCCCTACTGTAGGAATAGATGCTCAACAATTCTTCTGATTTATTCTTCTTTAATAACTCCCAATTTCACCAACACTACGGTTAAAGATGGGTTTAAATCAATAAGAAAACAAGCTTTATCTTTCAAGAGGAATTACAAACTCTTAGGGATGTTTCCTCAATAAGAAATGTGTTAATCAGAGGGCTATTCCACAAAGCAGGTTTTCTCAGTTAGTCAGTTAACTTAAGCCCAAAGTTGAGGTCTGTCTAATAGGAACAGAGCTGAGGGTGATACCTATTGTACAGTCCTCAACCTTGGGCTTAAGTTAGCTGACTAACTGAGAAACCCTGCTTTGTGGAATGGCCCCCAGGTCTCCAAAGTGTGTAATGCTTCAGTTACCTCACTTACTGCAGACGTTATTGCACAAAAAAGCTCACAAATAGCGTTACCAAAATGTTTTATTCTAATATATTTAAAAGCCTTTCACAGCAGAAAGGAAGCATATTTTTTAAAGAAACGTTATATAACAGCTTTACTTTAAAATTTCAGTTTCAAAATCATCGTGATGTTTCTCTGGCCTATTATAGGAAGTAGAGAGCCTCTGTCATTGCTACCCTGAGCTCAGCACTGCAGAAACTGCACTGTACTTTATGAAGATGGGTAGTATACCACTGCCCATTGATTTCAGTACAGTGCTATAAAAAAACACTAGGGGGAGTGTACAAGTTTTATCATTGTCAATATTAAGATATTAAATCTAAAACTGCAAATTCAATGTAGGTTCACATCATTTTGAGTGCAATAGTAAATGAAGAAAAAGCACAAAACATTATCATTCATTCATTCATTCATTATCTGTAACCGCTTATCCAATTCAGGGTTGCGGTGGGTCCAGAGCCTGCCTGGAATCATTGGGAGCAAGACGGGAACACACCCTGGAGGGGGGCACCAGTCCTTCACAGGGCAACACAGACACACACACATTCACTTACACACTCACACCTACGGACACTTTTGAGTCACCAATCCACCTACCAACGTGTGTTTTTGGACTGTGGGAGGAAACCGGAGCACCCGGAGGAAACCCACGCAGACACGGGGAGAACACACAAACTCCTCACACACAGTCACCCGGAGCGGGAATTGAACCCACAACCTCCAGGCCCCTGGAGCTGTGTGACTGCGACGCCTACCTGCTGCGCCACCGTGCCGCCCCACAAAACATTAGGAAAGAAAAAAAAAACTGGCACAAGAAATGTTTAAAATGATGATTAATTACAGGGTCTGTCACAGCTCCAGGGTCCTGGAGGTTGTGGGTTCGAGTCCCGCTCCGGGTGACTGTCTGTGAGGAGTGTGGTGTGTTCTCCCTGTGTCTGCGTGGGTTTCCTCCGGGTGACTGTCTGTGAGGAGTGTGGTGTGTTCTCCCTGTTTTTGCGTGGGTTTCCTCCGGGTGACTGTCTGTGAGGAGTGTGGTGTGTTCTCCCTGTTTTTGCGTGGGTTTCCTCCGGGTGACTGTCTGTGAGGAGACACATTGGTAGGTGGATTGGAGACTCCAAAATGTCCGTAGGTGTGTGTGAGTGAATGTCTGAGTGTGTGAGTAAAGGACTGGTGCCCCCTCCAGGGTGTATTCCCACCTTGCGCCCAGTGATTCCAGGTAGGCTCTGGAACCACCGCCGCCCTGAACTGGATAAGGGTTACAGATGAATGAATGAATGAATGAATGAATGAATGAATGATATAGACGAGTGCTTCCCAAACATTTTCTGCAGCCCCCCACCCACTTTTAGTAGACGAGAAGTATTAATTTACCTGCATGCCCCCACTTTGGGAACAATGAGTTTAAAAAAGGTATAGACAGTAATTGACAAGCAGTCTACATCAAGGTATTGTAGTTTTTTAACAGAAGATATTTGAGCATTACTCCATGTATTTCCAGTGCATTTTTAATGCTAATCATATGGATGGACTGATGCATGCTCATCACATACCTGGGTAGGAGATGGCACTAGGATGCACTTTAAAAAGAAGGAAAACTATATATTCCATTATTCCATAAAGACTGTGGTCTCTGACACACAACAAAATTGCTCAGGGATGGTTTGAGAAACATAACAATGTGCTCAAGTTGTGGAGATACTCTCCAATTTCCCCATTCATCAATCATCTGATCAATGTCTGATCAATCGTATGTGGCATCTGTGGCTGATGACGGAGGCCCCAAGATCTGTTGCTTATATCTTGATGCTAGGTACTTTTAGAAGTCCTGTTGTGGCAGCAGAACCTACACAATTCTAGGATAGTGGTTTTAATGTTCTGACTGATAAGTATATAATTACTTTCTATGTCTTTATTTCAAGGCCAGAATTATTCCTAGTAATATCTACTATAGCACAAGCACTCTCAGTGTTCCCAGTCCCATGCTCTGCTTGTTTTTGCGTTACTCTACACTTAGTTTAGTTCGTATGATTTTGGCACCATCTAATGGACACGAGTTAAAGGTGCATTTTTAACAGGCCCCAGAACCACAGGGCTTAGTGACCTATATATAGAATATTAAAGAGTAATAAAACCCAGAGTGTTAACTATTTACTTTTCACTTTACAGCTCAATATGTCTGGGGCACAATAATACAATAATAAACTAATTAACTAATTCCTTAGTCTCTCTCTCTCTCTCTCTCTCTCTCTCTCTCTCTCTCTCTACCCAATCTTTATCCACAGAGCCGGTACTGTTCCAGAGAATAGTGCTGTATCTCCTGCATATGATGCCTAAAACACACAGAACATTTCCAGCTGCAAGTACGAGTCTGACACTGAAACTCTCCTGCTATTCTCTGCATTTATGAAAAGAAAAAAAATCTCAGAACCTTACTTTCCAGACACTTTAGGACCAGAACAAAATACCACAGTACAAACACAACACAACCTTTTTCACTGATATTGTACTGGATAGAAATGGACTGGGTTTAGAGAGTGTGAAGCAAGCCACACATAAGGCCTACAGCCTCTAGTTTGAAAAATAATGCTTTAAGCATTACTGGCTGATTATAACATATAATGTTTTAATAGTTGAAAATGTGGTATGAGCAGAAGCAGTAGTAAAGTTTTATGGTCCTCTAAGTCAGCAGCTTGTAAAATATTAGAAAAGTACAGTGACACCTTGTGGGAAAAGTGTGTAGTGAATTTCCATTTTAAATCAATGTTTCACAGCCTCAGGCGTAGAGGCCTCCACTGCACACTTTTAGATTTCCCTGCTCTCACACTGCGCTAACCCACCAATAATAATAATAATAGTAGTAGTAATAATAATAATAATAATAATAAAAGTCAGGGCTGGGTTATACAAAAGCATCTTAGAATTAAGATGATTCCTAAATGGAAAGTCAAGGATTGTGGGCTATCACTGTCCTCTCTGCTTGTTTACATTTCAAGTGTTTTTAAGGTGGAACAGTGTGGTTGAGGGGCTAAACTACAGTTGTTTGTACGTGTCTGAAGTGTAACTCGCCTGTAAGTTTTATTCACTGTTTAAATTAAACTCAAGTTGTTTAGTTTTGTAGCACTGTCGCTAATGCAGTTAGCCTTCTACTGAGTGTGGAGTCATTTATACCTTAAGTGATTTGAGAGAGAGAGAGAGACCTCTACCTTTAATTTAAAGGTAAATGAACTCTGCTCCTGAAAATTCTGAAGCTCTATTTTTCACTGTGACTTGTTTATTTTCTCCTTCGCGTTGACGTACGCAGAGAATTGTGGGTAACCGAGGGTCATGAAGGGTACGTCTGTTGCGTCCTTCAAATGGCTGCATTTCTCAGCTGTACACGAAGAATCCTTCACATCGGAACAGCCTTCTGTGACGTACGTAGTGACTGAGATACTCAGCCGAGCTCAGCCACATCCTAGGCTTTGAAATGCAGCTACTGTCTGAAGATTTTCCAATGCTCCAGTACTGTTCCAGAGACTGTTCTGGTGACAAATAAAAATTGCTACCCCTCTGTCTGACATTGCTAGGAGTTTTACATGTTAATGTATGTATTTATTTGTATATGATTTGGCTATTTAAGGCACACTGTCCAGGGCAGGGCAGGGCACCACACACTCACACCTATGGACTATGCAGCATGGTGAACTTGTGGCAGGGCTCGAACCCACAACCCCAGGGCCCTGGAGCTGTGTGACCGAGACACAACCTGCTGCTCCACTGTGACGCCCTCAGAATGAAACAGAAAAAAAAATTACATGATGTAGAACATATATTTATAAAAAATCTATGTTGCTCATGGGCCCTGTAATTGGTGTGAGTCACAGTCACAGCGCTGAGGATGTGATGAATCGGAGGAGAGTGTTTACACAGTTTAGGAGCGCTATTAGGAGGAAGATGCATATATGCCATGTGTCATTAGCTCCAGGAAGGGGAGGGAGGGAGGGAGGGAGAGAGGGAGAGAGAGAGAGAGAGAGAGAGAGAGAGAGAGAGAGAGAGAGAGAGAGTGAGTTAATAATTGATGTGGCCTTGGTCCCAGTAGCCCCTACTGTCTCACAAAAGACATTTAGCAGTGATTGAGATCAAAGGCTCAGAGCCTCCTGCTGCTAAGCTGAAAGGCGAAACTAGCGATCGCCTTCTTCTTCGCTCTAATAGTGTCCCTTTTATGAAGTTAATAAACTGCACACTTCAGTCAAACTACATCAGCACAAATGGCTGTGGGAGCTAATAACTTGAAAGTAGAGAGCCACCTCTAACGCCTGCTTTGAACTGAACCATGGTGTGTGTGTGTGTGTGTGTGTGTGTCTGTGTGTGTTGAGGAGGGGAGGGGAGCTACATCAAAGTCCTGCAGTGGTGTGTCAAAATCAGGAGGCCTACACACTTTGCTTCAGTTGCCAGCAAGGGGGAAAAAAACAGCTATAAATACACAGGATTTATCTGCCGCAGGTTTTAGCAGGTGTTTCTCTCTGTCCGTGTCCTGCAGCCGGACAACAGCTGACCACTCAGAGGAAGAACCCAAAGGGCAGTGGATACATAAGAGCTGGAGAAACTCAGGCTTATCCTAATGAGACCAATGTTTGTTCTGCGTCACCTTTTGATCTTTAAACCCAAAGATGAGAGAGAGAGAGAGAGAGAGAGAGAGAAAGAGAGAGAGAGAGAGGAAAGGTAAGGTCAAAAAAGGACGGAAACTTCACAAGAAAAAGAAAGGGTACCAAAAAGAGAAGGAGAGGGAAGGGTAGGGAACAAGAAAGAGAAGGGGCAATACAGAGAGGACGAAAGAAAGAAAATATAGACAGGAGAGAAAGAGGGAGAAAAAAGAGGAGGATGTATAAAGAGGGTGAGAATGTGGAGAGGAAGAGAGAGAAGACGAGATGCAAAAGAAAGGAATCTAGTGAGAAAAGGGGAGATGAGAAATCAGAAGAAAAGAGGCTAGAAAGGGAACGAAAAAGTGGAGAAAGAAAGGGGGAAGGAGAAAGAAAAGGCAACAGAAAGAACTTGGGAGAAAGAAGAGAAAGGAGCGCAGAAAGTGTGAGAATGTGGAGACAGACGGGAGGAAGTCGAGAGAAAATATAAAGAGAATGAGAGAAAGGAGAGAGAAATAGGGGAAAAAAAGTGAGAAAGAAAGGAGGACATAAAAAGAGAGAGGGGAGAGGAAGAGAATGAGAGAAAAAGAGGAGCGAGGAAAGCGAAGGGAGGGGGGGCTGCTAAGCCTTGCTCTGCTTGCTGCTTGCTTTCATAAAGAACGTCAGCTTCAGTAACAAAGCCCTATTTGCATATCGTAACCCAAAATCTCTCCTCGTCTGATCAGGTGCGCTGTGAAGGAATACAGTGGGCTTTTTATGTTGCCTTTGGAAGTCTTTTGATGTTCCCAGCCAAAATGAATATGAAAGAAAAACATTCTGGTGAGGTCATGCACTCTCTCTCACTCTCTTTCTCACCCGTTCTTCCTTTTTTCCCCATGACTCAAGCGGTAATGCACATCACTGAGCTACACAAACAGTCAGTGAAGCTGAAAACAGACATGGATTACATTCAACTCAAGTAACGCTTCGTTGCTCTCTCTTTGTTTTGACAAAGGCCATTTCAGGTAAATGTTAAAGTAAGCAGTAGATTTGTAGGAAACATCTAAGACTCGTATTGTTTAGTTCACGAGTAACTGCTGTAATCATCAACTGCTGTACCTCGGTAGTTAAAAGCAGTGATTTAGATGTTAAAGGTGATTTTAATCCAGGAGACATTTTATAAAATTCACAGGAACTTTCCTCACTATTTACTAGAACTCTACTGAGTTTACACGCTGGAAAAAGGTCTGGTGTTTGTACGCAGCCCTGTCTCTGAGACACGAGAAACGGCATCTGGAGAGTCTGCTGAATTTTGAAAAGTATGAAAAGCAAAGTGTTGAGGAGGCTGATTATATATAGGCCCCAAAATAAGTCAGTGTTACCCCCCTATGGAGCAGGAATAGAGCAACATCCTCATCTCGGTTGGTGCTTTTCAGCATTTGGAGTCTCTCCGTTGTCTAAAAACCTCCAGATGGCGTTTCTCTGCCGTGAACAGAGAGAGAGAAAGCCTAGCACCGGACCCAGACACTTTGTTTTTTTACCCATTTACAGACACTGGGGCTTCGTAAACACATTAGAGCGGTTTCCAGAGCAAACTGCAGAGCAGCACATGGAGAGGAAATTAAAATTAAAATAGAACTGACTCTAAATTCAGGAGAGCGCTAACTGCATGAAAGTAAACGCAGAGCGAAAGTGCTACAAAACTAAACACCTCGAGTTACACATGAGTTTCTGTGGGAATTCAAACAGTGAATAAACACTTACAGACGTTTCATACTCACACATATACGAGATACGGAGCTTCTGAATGCAAACAAACTGTTATTCCCCAGAACCACCTATGTATCCTTTAATACAGCACTATATATTTGTTCCTGCTTAGTCCCTGAGAAGTTTTCTCTTAAACGAGGACTCTGTAATATTTATTTACTGTACTGAATCATTAAAACCCACACGCCATGAGGTTTACACCTTTTGACCTGCCATTACCTCACTTTCTTTGTTTAAAAACATTCAAATCATGGAGTTAACGCATTTAATCCATGCGGTTTTATTTAAAATTACTTTCTCACATTTTCAAGAGAAGATTAGCCAACTGGTAGCAAACAGGATTAAGTTTGTAAACTCCATGATTTGTGTGTTTTAAACAAAGAAAGTGAGGAATAACAGCAGGAGAAAAGTGTAAACCCTGTGGTTTTCATGTTTTAAATGAAAAAGGAAGGATGAGAGTAGGATTAAAAGTGTAAACCCTGTGGTTTGTATTTTAAACAAAGAAACTGAGGAATAAGAGCTGTTTCAAAAGCTAGCTCCAGGCTCGCATACCCTCGTCCCATACTCACACTTACGACCTCACGCCCCTCGTTTGCGCATGTCCACCTGTGTGTGCAAGGCTTTAGGGTGTGTCCCAATTCTTTTATTTCAACCCGAACCAGGGTGCTCACAAGTGACCCCTATGCGCACTTTATGCACCCCTTCTATAAGTCTGCAGCAGATGACACCTTCATGAAAGTTTCTCACAGAAGCAAATCACAAGACGCTTTGGAAAATGAGTATTGAGTCGTTTTTGAAAAAATGCTGAAGTTAAGGGAAAAGCCCTGTTTAACTGCAGTGATGTAAACGTAAACGTCAAACAGTTCAGTTCGTATTAACATTGTTAATTTAACCTCACTAAACACAAGTTCTTTAATATTTTTAAATTCATTCATTCATTCATTCATTCATTCATTGTCTGTAGCCCTTATCCAGGGCAGGGCGGCGGTGGGTCCGGAGCCTACCCGGAATCACTGGGCACAAGATAGGAACACACCCTGAAGGGGGCACCAGTCCTTCACATTCACTCACACACTCATACCTTTGGACACTTTTGAGTCTCCAATCCACCAACCAACGTGTGTTTTTGGACTGTGGGAGGAAACCGGAGCACGCGGAGGAAACCCACGCAGACACAGAGAGAACACACCACACTCCTCACAGACAGTCACCCGGAGGAAACCCACGCAGACACAGGGAGAACACACCACACTCCTCACAGACAGTCACCCGGAGGAAACCCACGCAGACACAGAGAGAACACACCACACTCCTCACAGACAGTCACCCGGAGGAAACCCACGCAGACACAGAGAGAACACACCACACTCCTCACAGACAGTCACCCGGAGGAACACTGACAAATAACACCAATATTAACCTTGTGAACTGACCTTTAACACCAGCCTCATCTAGTGAAGTATTTAAGGGGAAATAGAAAGTCAAAGATGAAGCTGGAAAATACAGGCGTCTCTTTCACTCGTAAAGAACTTATAAATGACCAAAATTCTTGAACTTCTCTTGTAGTTGTTCGTGTAGGTTCTGTTTTCCACAGCCCTCAACCTGGCAACCCACGTGAGCTTCGAGTCTGTGGAGGAGGAGGAGGAGGAGGAAGGGGGCAGGTTGCTCCTATAACTATTAGACAGTATTATATAAGTGTTACTGACAGCTCAACACCATGAGTTTTAGCAAATTTGTAGTTGTCAAGATGCTATTACTGAAAACGAGAACACACACACACACACACACACACACAACAAAGTTTGCAAATCAAGCAAAGCAACTGTTGGAGGTTGTGAGAATGCTGAAAAAAAACCCATAAACTTTAGTATTTATTTGAATTATTTTATTGGAAGAAATCTGCAGGGTGTTTTTTTTATTTACTCCAATTTTTTATTAAAATAATAATTTCTACATAACAGTTGGCGTTTTGAGTGGAAATACAACAATCAAACCAAGGTACTGATTTTCCACAGAACTGTATCAGTGCTCAGTGTGACACGAGCTGTATTCTTACTGTTGTTCATATCATAGTTATATTTTCATAATAGATATATATGTTTTTCTACAAGAACATTTGGCAAATAAAAACACAGGTGTTCAGGTAATGTAGAATGTGTTTGTGTGTGTGTGTGTGTGTGTGAGAGAGAGAGAGAGAGAGAGAGAGAGAGAAAGAGAGATAGAGAGAATATGCTGTGCAGTTTCATGTACACTTAAAAGGTAGCGCTCTCTGGCATCACTTCCTCAGTTTTTCTGTTGTAGGATTAAGTGACAAGGCCATTTGAAAGCGCTCTGTGTGTGTGAGTGTGTGTGTGTGTGTGTCTGTGTGCATGTGTCATGCAGAGTTTGTTGCCTGAGTGTGGGGTCCTCTGTCAAAGACCACCCTCACTCAGGAGTCTCCAACTGAGTAAGAGGAAAGCAGTCCAGCACAGAGTTTGAACTCTGTCTCTTTCGCACGCACACACACACGCACACACACACACACACACACACACACACACACACACACACACACACACACACACACACGCACACACACACACAGACCACACTTTGAATACCAAACCACTTTAGAATTTTAAGCTACAGTGCGTGTCTTTTAGGACCAGCATCAAAGTGACCATTCGTCTGTATCTACGGCCATGTGGGCATTTGCTTTGCTCAAACTGGACACTGGTCAACACTCTTTAGCCATTGTTGTCTCCAGTGGTTATACAAATGGAGGAGATTTAGCCCATGTTCAGGAACTGAAAAGAACAGTGAGAGAAAGAGGGGGAGACATGCACATCATTTTCAAATAATTAATATTTGTGTCACGGTGGAGCAGTATGTAGTGTCTCTGTCACAGCTCCAGGGTCCTGGAGGGTGTGGGTTTGAGTCCCGCTCCGGGTGACTGTCTGTGAGGACTGTGGTGTGTTCTCTCTGTGTCTGCATGGGTTTCCTCCGGGTGACTATCTGTGAGGACTGTGGTGTGTTCTCTCTGTGTCTGTGTGGGTTTCCTCCGGGTGACTGTCTGTGAGGAGTGTGGTGTGTTCTCTCTGTGTCTGCGTGGGTTTCCTCCGGGTGACTGTCTATGAGGAGTGTGGTGTGTTCTCTCTGTGTCTGCGTGTGTTTCCTCCGGGTGACTGTCTGTGAGGAGTGTGGTGTGTTCTCCCTGTGTCTGCGTGGGTTTCCTCCGGGTGACTGTCTGTGAGGACTGTGGTGTGTTCTCTCTGTGTCTGCATGGGTTTCCTCCGCGTGACTGTCTGTGAGGACTGTGGTGTGTTCTCTCTGTGTCTGCGTGGGTTTCCTCCGGGTGACTGTCTGTGAGGAGTGTGGTGTGTTCTCTCTGTGTCTGCGTGGGTTTCCTCCGGGTGACTGTCTGTGAGGACTGTGGTGTGTTCTCTCTGTGTCTGCGTGGGTTTCTTCCGGGTGACTGTCTGTGAGGAGTGTGGTGTGTTCTCCCTGTGTCTGCGTGGGTTTCCTCCAGGTGACTGTCTGTGAGGAGTGTGGTGTGTTCTCCCTGTGTCTGCGTGGATTTCTTCCGGGTGACTGTCTGTGAGGAGTGTGGTGTGTTCTCCCTGTGTCTGCGTGGATTTCTTCCAGGTGACTGTCTGTGAGGAGTGTGGTGTGTTCTCCCAGTGTCTGCATGGGTTTCCTCCGGGTGACTGTCTATGAGGAGTGTGGTGTGTTCTTTCTGTGTCTGCGTGTGTTTCCTCCGGGTGACTGTCTGTGAGGAGTGTGGTGTAGTTCTA
>NC_089812.1:5336590-5436059 GCF_029633855.1 Hoplias malabaricus | reverse complement strand
CTCTCACAGACAACTTCCTCACTCTCTTTCACTCTCTCTCTCCCTCTCCCTTTCTCTTCTGTGGCTGCTGCGCTTTCATCCGGTGGAGGAATTTCACTGGCGAAGTGATCAAAGCAGCGGCAGGACAGCAGGTGTGAAGACACTTCATTTCTGACAACAGAAAACAGAACTGAGGGAGGAGCTGCAGGAACCTCTCTCAGGAGTCAAGAAAAGAGAACCAGAGAGAGAGAGAGAGAGAGAGAGAGAGAGAGAGAGAGAGAGAGGGACAGGGACAGAGTAAGGGAGTGAGTTCACTGCCTTGTTTTCATGCCAGGTTGTGGGAGACGGACAGAGCTGGTCAACACACGCTTCGAGCTGCAGTACAAAGATCTGAAAGAGTAGCACTGGCAGCATGTGACACTGTGTGACATGAAGGTGCACACTGGCCAAACTAGTACTCCTACTTATTTCACCATTTTTTCCCCCCTGTAAGTTTTGCCTACTGTATAGGTCCACTATATACACACTGATCAGCCATAACATTAGAACCACCTCCTTGTTTCTATATGCACTGTCCATTTGATCAGATCACACACTCTATCAGATTCACTCTGTAGTCCATCTGTTTCTCTGCAAACTCTCAGGACCCCCACAGAGCAGGTGTGATGTGGTGGTGGATCATTCTCAGCGCTGCAGTGACACTGACGTGGTGGTGGTGTGTTAGTGTGTGTTGTGCTGGTGTAGAGTGGATCAGACACAGCAGTGCTGCTGGAGTTTTTAAACCCTGTGTCCACTCTCTGTCCACTCTGTGAGACACTTCTCCCTCGTTGGTCCACCTTGTAGATGTAAAGTCAGAGACAGTAGCTCATCTGTCGCTGCACAGTGTGTGTCGCTCGTCCTCTAGTCCTTCATCAGTGACACAGGACGCTGTCGGCTGGATGTTTTTGGTCGGTGGACTGTTCTCAGTCCAGACACCGAGGGGTTTAAAACTCCAGCAGCACTGCTGTGTCTGATCCACTCTACACCAGCACAACACACACTAACACACCACCACCACGTCAGTGTCACTGCAGCGCTGAGAATGATCCATAAAGATAAATAAAATTATCTATTAATATTTAGTTTGTTAATAATGGAGAGGGCATCACAGTGGAGCAGCAGGTAATGTCTCTCCAGGGACCTGGAGGTTGTGGCTTTGAGTCCCGCTCCGGGTGACTGTCTGTGAAGAGTGTGGTGTGTTCTCCCTGTGTCTGCATGGGTTTCCTCCGGGTGACTCTCTGTGAGGAGTGTGGTGTGTTCTCCCTGTGTCTGCATGGGTTTCCTCCGGGTGACTCTCTGTGAGGAGTGTGGTGTGTTCTCCCTGTGTCTGCGTGGGTTTCCTCCGGGTGATTGTCTGTGAGAAGTGTGGTGTGTTCTCCCTGTGTCTGCGTGGGTTTCCTCCGGGTGACTGTCTTTGAGGAGTGTGGTGTGTTCTCCCTGTGTCTGCGTGGGTTTCTTCCGGGTGACTGTCTTTGAGGAGTGTGGTGTGTTCTCCCTGTATCTGCGTGGGTTTCCTCCGGGTGACTGTCTGTGACGAGTGTGGTGTGTTCTCCCTGTGTCTGCGTGGGTTTCCTCGGGTGACTGTCCGTGAGGAGTGTGGTGTGTCCTCCCTGTGTCTGCGTGGGTTTCCTCTGGGTGCTCCAGTTTCTTCCCACGCTCCAAAAACACACTTTGGTAGGTCATGTTGTACACCTGTAACACAATTCAAGGTTCTCACACTCTAAATGGGGCATTCGGAAATTGAGAGAGAGAGAGAATTACTACAAAGTAAAGAGAAGGAAACCAAACTCTTCATAGCGCCAAAGACTCTCTCTCTCTCTCTCTCTCTCTCTCTCTCTCTCTCTCTCTCTCTCTCAGATCAAAGCTGTATTCAGCACACTGTTCAGCAGTGTGAACCCAGCCTCAGAGAATGATTCTTTCCCTGGTCAGAAAAGCTGGACTCGAACAAAACCAGCATAACAAACAGTTGGACTAAAACTTCCAGACGGTAACTTTATAGAAGAAGGGGAAACTATTCTTAAACTGTAATGCAAGATAATGTAATGGTCAAAATTTCCCCAAAGTGTAATTAATAACACAATATCGGGGACGTATAGAGTAGTAGATTCATGTGTCTTAGGAATTACACTCACCTTCATCAGCGAATCTACTGAAGCTAAGCCGGTCTGAGCCTGAACTTCTGGGAAACTTGGGTGGCTGCTGGAAGAGGTGTTGGTGGGGTCAGTAGGGGGCGATGTGGTCTGTACTGAGGTTTCTCCAGATGAAACCTTAAATAAAATCTTTTACTCTATGAGATCTGGAAAAGGTCTTTGAACACAGTAGTGGTGTTACCCTGATGTCCTGTCAAATCTACCACTGTGGCCACGTCTGGTCTCCTGATCATCCCCGTCTTCAATTCGCTTAATCATCCCCTCCAGTGTTCTCTGTATGTGTCTGTGTAGCAGAGGTGTGAACGTGGTGGTGTGGATGGGCTGCTGCCACCATGTAGAACGTTGCACATTGGTGGCTCGTACAGTGCTTAGAGTAGCGCTGTGTATTGGCAAGAACCTGGCGATACTATTCATATCACGATACAGGGGTTACATTCAATATACTGTACACTATATTTCAATATTTCAAGCTCACTCACTCGTAACTCGGATATCGGCTTCCATCATAGAGCAAAAAATATAAGAAAAAGATATGATGGCTTGTATCTCGGAAAATTCGTAAGTCGATTCATTCGTAAGTCATAGTCTTTTTTGGAGGCACCCTAGGAGGATCTGACTAGGAGGTGGACATCTAGGCAAAAGACTGGTGTATATACAGTACCTGTCAAAAGTTTGGACACCTCTTCTCATCAGTGATTGGTGGAGTGGAGCTAGTCACTGTATAGAGCTGTGTACCAGCCCCTACCTCTGTACAAACCCCAGTTACAGTCTCAGACACATTAAGAAGGGAGCGGTTCTACAGATTAACTCTCGACGAGGCCACAGCTGTTCACTGAAAATCGTTTCAGGTGACGACCTCATGAAGCCGACTGAGAGAACAGAGAGAGTGTGTGAAGCTGTCATTAAAGCAACAGGGGGCTACTGTGAAGAGTCTAAAGTATAAAACATTACACTTGTTTTACACTTCTATGTTTACTACATAATTCCATATGTGTTCCTTCACAGTTTTAATGTCTTCCACATTCATTTACAGCATAGAGTGATGTGTCCAATTATTAGAACCACTATTGACTGGTGCAGTACCTTCACGACGTGTGGAAAATGGCCCAAAAAAAGGAAACCCTCCCTGAGTGAGCATTAATGAAACTGAATGGATAGTCAGTGGCTAAGGAAGATGTTACACTGATCACCACCAAAAACACCATATCATCACAATCAGGACACAACCTTGTATCCTTTTCCCTTCACTGAGGTTCAAATACTTACATACTGTTCAACTATCAACTTACTGGGCGACCCGAGCAGCACCAGACCACCATTAACCATCATCACTCATCTCATACCTGCGAGGAATTCACACTGGTCGAAGCGGATTTTCCAGCAGGGATGTGTTGCCTTTGTTGTTGTGCAGCAGATTCAGGAACTGCGTGCCCGAGCACGTGAATGTATCCATTTAAACATGCATTCGTGGACTGTGGACTTTATCAGGGTGTTTCAAAGAGCGACGGCGTTGTCTGTTTGTCCGCACACGTCCAAAATGAAGGCTTAAGTAAATCTGCTGTGCTTTACTTTAGTTGAAAGGTCAAACAACTGAGACGGTGTTTAGTGATGGTCTCAATAGGATTTAACAAGAACAGTGGTGGTCTCTCTAGAAGTCTGCATACAGTTCAGAGGTTAATTTAACCTTCTGAACACTTACAAAGCTCACACCAACATGTTTCAAATTCCATTGCATACAGTGTGCTGTATCCTTGCTGACCACTATTCATATGAATGCTCTTTTTCCTGTTTTGGCCGACTGGTGTATATTCACACACAGGAGCACTCTGTAGTTCTACAATTACAGACTGTAATCCATCTGTTGCTCTGCATACTTTGTTACCCCCTTTCCCCCTGTTCTTTCAGCTCCAGCAGCTTCTGCTGTGTCTGATCCACTCGCACCAGCACAACACACACTAACACACCACCACCACCACGTCAGTGTCACTGCAGCGCTGAGAATGATCCACCACCACATCACACCTGCTCCGTGGGGGTCCTGAGCACTGAAGAACAGGGGGAGAGGGGGGTAACAAAGTATGCAGAGCAACAGATGGACTACAGTGTCTACAGTGCTCCTGTGTGGTCAGTGGAGCTGAGAGAATGGACAATGAATGTAGATACAATGTAGGTGTTCCTAATCCAGTGATCGTTTAGTGTATTTGTCTGTGTGTGTGTGTGTGTGTGTGTGTGTGTGTGTGAGAGAGTGTGTGTGTGGGCTACATATAGTCCCCCAGCATTACGCTGTGGAGAAGCAGAACAGTTATAGAGTGAGATATAGAGCTTTTTTTGGGAAAAGCTGGAGTGATGTTTGTGATTTAAAACTAATCTTCCAACATCAGTGCTTTACATTTTGAATCCGAATGCAATCAAAACTGTACAGAAATGTTCCAAAATCTTAATGTCAAAAGCCTCCCCCAGAAGAATGGAAGATGCAGCAAAGTCGGACAAACTTAGCTTCACAAACATCTGGTTGTAGAGGGTAGGCTTTTTGAATAAAGCAGTCCATGAGTGGAATTAAAGGTGGTGAGGATGACACCGATGTGTCATTTAATTATTAATGGATCAAGAGAATAATTATAGATGTAACGTCCTAATGTAATAATAACAGTTGATACACGAGCTTTTTGTGTGTCCTGCTATGGGCTTTTGAAGGAAAGTGAGCTTGCGTCAATAGGAATATTTCCACCCCCTGCTGTTCTTGAGAGGAACTGCAGACATTGGACATAAAAAATGTGTGTGGGTTCTGTGTGAATCAGCCTAGGACCTAATTGTCCAGATGAGAGAACACGTGATTGGTTGAAATGTGTGTCACTGAGCCAATAGCAGAGTTAGTCTGTGATGACAAATGACGAAGCTGGGCTAATTTTTTCAGGAAAGTCTTTCCTTGAAAGCAACAAAAAGTGGACAATGTGTGGGTCCATGGAGACAGAAAAAGAGTCCAAACCCGGAAAGTTGTGGAGCACTCTCTCTTCTGCAGCAGTGACAGGAGACCAGAATAACCCCTTTACGCTGGCAAAAGCGAACATCAAAGGTGCTGAAAGCACACAGTCACGGCGAGACTTCTGCGCCAGTAATTGTGCGAGATTTGATTAAAGAAGGATTATGATTTCAAACGGACTTCAAAAAAGTCCTACACGACTAGGATGTAACATCTTAAGAAGTTCAATTGAGTGCCGCACAGACATGAAGGGCCGACCTAATCCAACTATTATGCTCTCCAATTTCAGGACTCTTTCTCTCGCTCGCCTTATCCACAATGCTCACTTCAAAGCAAAGAGTGGCATTAATGATTTATGGTAAATGGGCATGTCCTAATGAAATTATGATGAAAGCGTTTTTCTGTAACCTGAATTGTTGCGTTTCTTTCCCTCGCTTTTCAGTCGCTACATTTGCCCATAATCACTGTCCACAAGTCCACAGAGTGGGAAAGAAAGTGTTTGACGATATTCTGGTATTCTGCAGTCATGGAGGAGTGTTTATGTGTGTGTGTGTATCCATGCCTCCCCACTGGCTTTGTCTTGCTGGAGTCCTTTCAGAGCCTCCGCTGGTTCCTCACATAAATACATAAATCTTAAAGGGTTGTGTGGAGACAGCAGCTGGAACAGCTGGAGCTCACACCATCCTGTGTTTACTCACCACGTCATAGACCATCGTCCAGAAGACCCCTAAAAGACAGAGCCCAGGGGACCAAGGCGGACAAAAGCCTCGCAGACTCGCAGGTGCCAGTCTAGTCCATCCATCCTGACCCCAGAGCCGAGCTCAAGGGCAGGGCCAGGGAGAGGTCAGAGCTGTGTGTTTCCCACAGACAATGGACCAGTGGACACTCCTCTAATCTGTTATTGTTCATCATCCACATTATCAACATCATCATTGTGTCACGACCGAATCACACACTGACAATCGGTGTTTTCTCTAATATATAATCATTTATTGTATTTTATATTATTTATAAAAAGCAGTTAATATATTCTTGGGGATAATATCATGTCCAAAATTATGTGTGAGTTTGGTTTAGATGATTTACAGATGGTGTTTCTGTGTTAGAGATTGTGAATATAACATATTAACACTTCATTTTTAGCTTAGTTAAAAAAAAAATTATCCGGAGCGCCCGGAGGAAACCCACGCAGACACAGAGAGAACACACCACACTCCACACAGACAGTCACCCGGAGGAAACCCACGCAGACACAGGGAGAACACACCACACTCCACACAGACAGGCACCCGGAGGAAACCCACGCAGACACAGAGAGAACACACCACACTCCTCACAGACAGTCACCCGGAGGAAACCCACGCAGACACAGAGAGAACACACCACACTCCTCACAGACAGTCACCCGGAGGAAACCCACGCAGACACAGGGAGAACACACCACACTCCACACAGACAGGCACCCAGAGGAAACCCACGCAGACACAGAGAGAACACACCACACTCCTCACAGACAGTCACCCGGAGGAAACCCACGCAGACACAGAGAGAACACACCACACTCCTCACAGACAGTCACCCAGGGACTCGAACCCACTACCTGCTGCTCCACCGTGTCGCACTATGTAGTGAATAAACAAATCATAACTGTAGAACTGTTGAACTAAAGCAGTCTCACACTCGATATTTCAGCACTGCTTTTATCCTGCTGTTCTCAGAGGGCTTTACACTGGAGCATTCCTTTGAGGATTTGATCTAATTAGTGAGGTGAGGTACTGATACTGGATGTACATTTCTGGATCACAAACAGTCATCAAAACTCATAAACTCAGGTCCAGGCGCGGTTCCACTGCTCCACAGACAGATTCCGTGAGGCTCTGGCCCACATCTGGTATTGCACATTTTGATTTTGGCTCATGTGCAGCTGCTCCAGAGCGTCCAGTTTCATTTGTGCATTACTTTGGAAATGATTAAGGGTCTCTGAAGGTTCTCTGATGGTTTCCAGTAATCGATGACGTGTTTAACAACTTTTTCGTACGGTGTAATACGCAGTCACAGGCCACAGTGTTGTTCACACATTTACAGAACGGTGCGGAGATAAAACAACAACAACAACAACTTTAAACAAACAGCCCGCTTCTGAACGGTTCCAAAGTAGAACCTGGATAATCATCCGAGCCCCACATCGCCATGTTCCCGA
Source organism: Hoplias malabaricus (assembly GCF_029633855.1). NCBI lineage: Eukaryota > Metazoa > Chordata > Actinopteri > Characiformes > Erythrinidae > Hoplias > Hoplias malabaricus. The sequence continues at coordinate 5,428,711 of NC_089812.1, read as the reverse complement.
AGCCCGAATCACACTGAATATGAGCAGAAAGAGTGATGTGCACATACAGATGTGTGAATACTGATCATTTGACTCTGTGCAAAGTGTGGAGACGTTCAATTGCAGACGGAAATGAAGCGAGACGCGAAGAAGCAAAGGAGAAGAACGAAGAATGAGAAGCAAAAGAAGAACATAGAGTGTTTTATCTACCCCGCTGCGCTAAATTGGGTGTGAATATAAAAGATTTAGAAGGCCCGGGGAGGAAGAAAAGAAGAAAGAATGAAAGGACAGAAGAAGAAGAAGTAGATGAAGAAGGAGGAAAATGAAAAAAAAAGAAGAGAAAAGCACAACAAAAACAAATTAACATCTAAAATGCACGGGCCCCTTTCAACAGTTCTCTTCAAATCTCCATCAGGCTTTTAGGCTTCTAATGGGGGGCAAGTTCAAAGCAACACAAGTCTCCCGCTGCTTCAGAGAGAGAGAGAGAGAGAGAGAGAGAGAGAGAGAGAGAGAGAGAAACACACTTCCGCCTGCTCTCACTATCTCACAGCCCTCCCCGTAAATCTCTTTCTCTTTCTGCTTCACTTTATCAATCTCTTCTTTCCTTTCCCTCTCTCTTACTGTATTCAGTTTCTTTCTTCCTCTCTGTCACCCTCCTCCATCTCTCTCTCTCTTTCCCTCACCCTTTCTTCCTTGCTTTTTTGTTTTCTTTACTTCTCTCTGTTTTTCGTTAATCTTTCACCCTTCTCCTCTCTCTTTTTCACTTTCTCCATCTGTTTTTCTTTCTCTTTTTCTCCTTTTTTGTGTCCTATTTTCAGTTGCATTTCTCCTTTCCTGCTTTTCTTTTCTCTCTCTCTTTCTCTCTCTCATCCTCCTCTCTCTCTCTCTCTCTCTCTCTCTCTCTCTCTCTTTCCTCATTTTTTCTTGTTTTTTATCTTTTCTCTTTTCTTCTTTCTGTTTCGTTCCCTTTCACCTGTCTCCAGCTCTCTTTTGCACTTTTTAAAACCTTCTCCATCTGTCTCTGCTTCCCTTTCTTTCTCTATTTTCCTCTTTAGTCTGATTCTCTTCTCTTCTCTTCTCTTCTCTTCTCTTTCAGTGTATTCCCTTCCCTCACTCCTCTCAGTGAATTCTGGAAGAGAGAGAGAGAGAGAGAGAGAGAAAGCTGGAGATGGCATGGTGTCCCAAGAAAGTAAGGAACAGGCGGCAAAAACAAAAGCGGGGGGAAAAAAGAGAAACAGCCCTGTAGATATCTCCCAGCATCAAAGAAAGAGAGAGAGAGAGAGGGAGAGAGAGAGAGAGCAGTACTCTACATACCCACCCCGCTCCTCGTACACACACAGTGCCACTTCCACAAGTTCTAAATGTTTAACTCCAGCTATCTGCTCATTAAAAGGCCTTCAAAGCCTCCCATTGATGCAAAGGCATCCATTTGAATTTGTAATCATGTTTAGTGGATGCTGTGCTCAGCACTGTGCCGGGGAAGCTTTCTGACAGACTGCACAACTCACTGGGAACACAACACAGGGAGCACAGCCACAGGGCCTTGAAAACATCAAGCCTCCTGGCTTGTTTGTTGCTGAAAGTGGGATAAAAGTGGGGTAAACTGCCAAAAAAAGAAGAGAAGGTCATGCTAGAGTCTGCTGGCTAATGGAGTTTGTGCGCATCAGGAGAAAATCACAGCATTCACTGAAAAAAAAAACATTCCCTGGCAAAGAACATCACAAACCCTATTTATCTAATAGTTCTCATGTTGGGGCTGTTCTAGGGTTATTTCAAATAACCAGATATTTCCAATATTTTAAGCAATGTTTCTAGTGATGAGTATTGATTGACATCACTCCCAGCCATTCACAGGCATCTTTAATCACGGTAATCATTCTAAAATCTCAGAAAAAATCTAGGTCAATGAAAAATAAATTAAATGTCTGATTAAAAGAAAAGAAAGTGCTGTTAGACCCATCCAACCATTTCATTCAGACCAAATAACAGAAAAAAGAAAGTAGAAAATGATGCACTGCTCTCTTCTCTCTAGTGGACTCCTCCAGCTGTAGTCCGGCAGTGTGCACTCAACTGTTTTGAGGGAGTGGCTTTGGTGGGATGCGTTCAGTTGTGTATTTAAAAAAAAATAACTTGTGCATGTTGATTTCAACAAAATTACCTACTCCACTTTAAATGAAATGTTTTTATTTGTTACAGTTTAATAAACAGATTTATCGACTGGAGAGTGCACATAATCTTTATTAAAACATCCTTTTTGAAGATACATTTATGTGTAATTATTTGTAACGAAATGTGTCTTCTGCATTTAAGCTGTCTGTTGCAGTGAACACACACACACACACACACACACACACACACACACACACACACACAGACTTGTGCACTAGGAGCTATGAACACACACCCAGAGTGGGGGGGCCGACATCCCTGGCACCTGAGGAGCAGTTGTGGGTTTGGTGCCTTGCTCAAGGGCCCCTCATCCGTGGACTGAGGAGGAGGACAGTGCTGTTTCTTCACTCCCAAAGAGATTTCCTGAGGGTTGTGGGAATTGAAGCAATGACCTTCCAGTCCTAAGCCCTATTCTCTCACTATTCATATCGTTCTACGACTGCAAGAAACAGTGTTGTCTGCATAACAACAAATAATTAACCTCCAGTTGTCTGCCAAAAAAATTAATCTCATAAGAAGAGTGTTATTTATAATTGTAATAAGTCTAATAAGTCTATACGCTGAAAATGATTTGCTTGCCAAGTTATTATTTGCTGCAGTGTTCAAATTCAAGCTGTAATATATGGTGAATATATGGTGAATATATGAGGAATATATGGGGAAAATTTTTTGGAATATATGGTGAATATATAGGGCATATTTGGTGAATATATGGTGAATATATGGTGAACATATGGTGAATATATGGGGAATATACGGGGAACATATGGTGAATATATGGTGAATATATGGGGAATATATGGGGAACATATGGTGAATATATGGTGAATATATGGGGAACATATGGTGAATATATGGTGAATATATGGGGGACATATGGTGAACATATGGTGAATATATGGTGAATATATGGGGAATATATGGTGAATATATGGTGAATATATGGGGAACATATGGTGAATATATGGGGAATATATGGGGAACATATGGTAAATATATGGGGAATATATGGGGAACATATGGGGAATATATGGGGAACATATGGTGAATATATGGTGAACATATGGTGAACATATGATGAATATATGGTGAATATATGGTGAATATATGGGGAACATATGGTGAATATATGGGGAATATATGGGGAACATATGGTGAATATATGGGGAATATATGGTGAATATATGGGGAACATATGGTGAATATATGGGGAACCTATTGTGAATATATGGGGAATATATGGTGAATATATGGGGAATATATGGTAAATATATGGTGAATATATGATGAATATATGGGGAATATATGGTGAATATATGGTGAATATATGGGGAACCTATGGTGAATATATGGGGAATATATGGTGAATATATGGGGAACCTATGGTAAATATAGGGTGAATATATGGTGAATATATGGTGAATATATGGTGAATATATGATGAATATATGGGGAATATATGGTGAATATATGGTGAATATATGGGGAACCTATGGTGAATATATGGGGAATATATGGTGAATATATGGGGAACCTATGGTGAATATATGGGGAATATATGGTGAATATATGGGGAACCTATGGTAAATATAGGGTGAATATATGGTGAATATATGGTGAATATATGGTGAATATATGATGAATATATGGGGAATATATGGTGAATATATGGTGAATATATGGGGAACCTATGGTGAATATATGGTGAATATATGGGGAACATATGGGGAAGGCAGGAATACACCCTGGAGGGGGCTATGGTGAATATATGGTGAATATATGATGAATATATGATGAATATATGGTGAATGTATGGTGAATATATGGGGAATATTTGGGGAATATATGGTGAATATATAGGGCATATTTGGTGAATATATGGTGAATATATGGTGAACATATGGTGAATATATGGGGAATATACGGGGAACATATGGTGAATATATGGTGAATATATGGGGAATATATGGGGAACATATGGTGAATATATGGGGAATATATGGGGAACATATGGGGAATATATGGGGAACATATGGTGAATATATGGTGAACATATGGTGAATATATGGTGAACATATGATGAATATATGGTGAATATATGGTGAATATATGGGGAACATATGGTGAATATATGGGGAATATATGGGGAACATATGGTGAATATATGGGGAATATATGGTGAATATATGGGGAACATATGGTGAATATATGGGGAATATATGGTGAATATATGGGGAACCTATTGTGAATATATGGTGAATATATGGGGAATACATGGTAAATATATGGTGAATATATGATGAATATATGGGGAATATATGGTGAATATATGGTGAATATATGGGGAACCTATGGTGAATATAGGGTGAATATATGGTGAATATATGGTGAATATATGGTGAATATATGATGAATATATGGGGAATATATGGTGAATATATGGTGAATATATGGGGAACCTATGGTGAATATATGGTGAATATATGGGGAACATATGGGGAAGGCAGGAATACACCCTGGAGGGGGCTATGGTGAATATATGGGGAACCTATGGTGAATATATGGGGAATATATGGTGAATATATGGGGAATATATGGTGAATATATGGGGAACCTATGGTAAATATAGGGTGAATATATGGTGAATATATGGTGAATATATGGTGAATATATGATGAATATATGGGGAATATATGGTGAATATATGGTGAATATATGGGGAACCTATGGTGAATATATGGTAAATATATGGGGAACATATGGGGAAGGCAGGAATACACCCTGGAGGGGGCTATGGTGAATATATGGTGAATATATGATGAATATATGATGAATATATGGTGAATATATGATGAATATATGGTGAATATATGGTGAATATATGATGAATATATGGTGAATATATATTGAATATATGGTGAATATATGGTGACTATATGGGGAACCTATGGGGAAGGCAGGAATACACCCTGGAGGGGGCTATGGTGAATATATGGTGAATATATGGGGAACATATGGGGAACATATGGTGAACATATGGGGAACATACGGGGAATATACTGTGAATATAAGGTGAATATATGGTCTACTTTTTGCAACTTTTGCAGGTGATGTTACTGGGATTTCTGCAACCCCAAAGTTTCCAAAGTCCTTTTTTTGTGCCACAAACTGCACCGCACATCTAACAATAACATCTTCTGACAGGAGAAACGAATGAACGCATTTCTTGCTTAATCATCGCCTTCCATCTGCCGAAACTGTGCCAAATGAAGCCATGTCACTCAGCAATAACAGTGGAAAAAGAAGAAGGAGAAGAAGACGAGGGGAAAAAAAAAAGAATCCCCTCAGATCCCTTTGGCAGAAGAACACCTTTAAATCTGGATTTCCTTGCCGGAAAGAAGCCTTTGAAACCTAATGCATAAACATTATCCTCTCTCCCTCTCCCCCTTCCCCCTCCTCCTCACCTCAAGAGCTAGCTTCACAGTGACTTTGGAGAACTTTCCCTTTATGGAGCCCCCTTCAGTAACTTAAATAAGAGCCTGCTCTGGCTTTGGGATCTCTTACGTTTCATCAAAGAGGGAGATGTGCAGGCAGCAGTCGTCCCGTCAGTTCGGCAAGTGTCAGTCTCCCCGGTGTCAGCCTTCTCCCAACGTCACTCAGGCTGCCTCTAGTCGCAGCTTTTCCAAACAGCCGCCATCACAACTGATTCCCCGAGTCCTGGAGATAGAGGAATGCATGTTGTACTAAGAAGTAAGAAGTGGGACGCATTTTACAGGTGAAAGATTTTCTATTTTGCTATGGCTTCCTACAGTTGAAATCAAGACTTTAACAAAGTGAACACAGTTAGTCATCAGTGGGGAAGCCTCTAAGCCTCCTAATGATTTCTGTCATGTAAAAAACATATTTATACATTGCATTTCTCCCATGCAAGTTCAGTAGAAATACTCTTATTTCATTGGTAAGGTTTGTTTGGTAATAATAAGGTTAAGATCTTGAATCAAAACCTCGTGGTCTCACATTAGTAAGGGGCTAAACAGAAGGTTTTCTTGTAAGATACTACCATCATAATCAGGAAGAGGCAGTGGAATCACGTGATTATGCTTTGATTTCCAACGGGCATGGCCAAACATAGTGATTAAGAAAAAGTTTGTAAGACTTCTTGAAATCTTAGCAATGTCAGTGACAGCAAAAATGAGCAGCAGTCTAACTATGTTTTAATAAGATATAATAATAATAACAAAAAGCAGTTTGTCCAAGTCAGCTCTAAGGCTGTGCTCATTACTGAAAGAGCCACTGTAAAACTGTAGCACACAAGGCAAAATATATATGTTAATGTTTGAATATTCAAAAAAACCTGGATATTTTCGTTACATGCTTTACATTTTTGTGTTTCATCTAAAACAACAGAAGTTTTCACATGCACAAGTGTTAGCCTAGCACTGATAGGATTTTATTTTTAAGACGTTTCCTAGACAGGGATTAAACCTATAGGAGAAATGAAGGTATAGCCCAAGACTCTTTGGGACCCATTTAAGTGAGCACTAATCTAAGACTGTACTGCACTTATACTGCGCTTACCTCCTGTCTTTCTTTCTTTCTATACTATGTTTTGTTGTTTCTCGGCATCAGCACTGGCTCTTGTTCTGGCCGCGTCTGAGCTCAGAGGGAGTTTAGATTCTAACCTATTTGTACGAGCTATTTTTTATGAGTCGCTCTTGATCAGAGCATCTGCTAAATGCTGTAAATGTAAATGACTGAGTTTAATCAGTGTCCAGGACACCACCCTTTAAAGCCCAGTCTGAAGGCCTAGACCCTGAAGTCCATCACTGGTAACAATGCATTAAAACTACCAGTAAGGTTTATGTAAAAGTGACCATGGTTCCACTTGGCTCTCACACACAGTTACCATCTTTGACACTGGGTGAGAGCGTGTGCATGTGTGTGACAGACCTCCAGGGTCATGGACAGGGGGCTGCTCCACTTCTGACTGCTTTTCTTCCACTGCAGATGGAGGAGGGAGACCTTGACCTCTGAGTAAATCAGGAACAACCGTGCTGACATGACCATGCAGCTCCTATTCACCATCCAACAGATGTCTGTCTGTACACACACACACACACACACACACAAAACCACATATTTTAACAGCTGAAATTGACCACATAATAAATGTATAACATAAAGAAAAACACAAGAGCACAGAACCCAGAAACCTGTGCTGTCACCGTGGGTGGATTTCTGTACATTTGAGGCCTGTGAAATTTACTGCTTCTAAAATACAGCCAAATGTTTGTGGACATCTGCTCATCCAGCATCTTAAATGTAGGGTGTTTGTCTCTCTTTGTTGCTTTTCTGGGAAAGCTTTACCCTAGAGTTAGGGGACACATGGCTGTGAGGGAGTAGAGCAGGTAAAACAGACAATGTGTGTAGAAAAAGGAAGGAATCTAAATGTAAATGCTGATCGATAGAATATAACAAATGTACAGAGGACGCAAACACACGCGGTTCAATGCATTTCTACTGGCATTTCTACGTTTCCTGAAATAATGCTTAAATAAATATATAAATGAACACTTTCCTTTGTGCAGCGAGAGGTCTGTCTGAAAATCTGAAACTTCTAAGTACTTAGCTGGCCATTATCCAGCCCTGATTATTATTTGTTTTTCTTGCTGTCACACACCTGTTGTATTAAGATTAATAAACTAATTATCAAGTCATTAACTGCGATTGTTTCTGCCTATTGTCCATTTCCAAATCTCTCACTGTGTACCTTCTTTGCTGTTAACTTGTATTATGTGTTAAAGCAGATGTCTTCCAAGGAATCTACCTGTAATGTTGTTCATATAATTATACAACTGCAGCTGCACTGTAAAAAAAAACATTGTGTAAAATTTACGGTAAAAAACTGGCAGCTGTGGTTGCCAGAATTTCACCGTAAAATATACAGTCATGTTTAAGAACTGGTTTGTTTACAGTACTTTTCTGTTGCAAAAAAACAGATATACACCGTCCAAAAGATCTATAGTATTCACAGAAAAATAACAAAGGAACATTGTTTTCCATAAAATATAATGTAAATTGTGGGACCTGGAGGTTGTGGGTTCGATTCCCGCTCCGGGTGACTGTCTGTGAGGAGTGTGGTGTGTTTTTTCTGTGTCTGCATGGGTTTCCTCCGGGTGACTGTCTGTAAGGAGTGTGGTGTGTTCTCCCTGTGTCTGCGTGGGTTTCCTCCGGGTGACTGTCTGTGAGGAGTGTGGTGTGTTCTCCCTGTGTCTGCGTTGGTTTCCCCCAGGTGACTGTCTGTGAGGAGTGTGGTGTGTTCTCCCTGTGCCTGCGTGGGTTTCCTCCTGGTGACTGTCTGTGAGGAGTGTGGTGTGTTCTCCCTGTGTCTGCGTGGGTTTCCTCCGGGTGACTGTCTGTGAGGAGTGTGGTGTGTTCTCCCTGTGCCTGCGTGGGTTTCCTCCTGGTGACTGTCTGTGAGGAGTGTGGTGTGTTCTCCCTGTGTCTGCGTGGGTTTCCTCTGGGTGACTGTCTGTGAGGAGTGTGGGGTGTTCTCCCTGTGTCTGCGTGGGTTTCCTCCGGGTGACTGTCTGTGAGGAGTGTGGTGTGTCCTCCCTGTGACTGCCTGGGTTTCCTCCGGGTGCTCCGGTTTCCTCCCACAGTCCAAATACACACTTTGGTAGGTGGATTGGCGACTCAAAAGTGTCTGTAGGTGTGAGTTTGTGAGTGAATGTGTGTGTGCCTGTGTTGCCCTGTGAAGGACTGGCGCCTCCTCCAGGGTGTATTCCCGCCTTGCGCCCAATGATTCCAGGTAGGCTCTGGACCCACCGCCACCCTGAACTGGATAAGGGTTACAGATAATGAATGAATGAATGAATGATGTATAGCTGTATTTAGATGAAGGCAAACCGCATCCTATATTCAGCCCTTAAAAGGAGGCATTGCTGAAAGGACCAAAGAAATGTGTGGTGTCTGGGTGCCACACTCCAGCACTCTGAACACAGGCTGATGGTGAACGTTCCTGACCAACACACATCTCATCACAACATGCACAGAAACACAAACACACACACACACACACACACACACACACACACACACAGCCCCAAAGCAAGCCAAAATCAAAAGGTCTCAAAGACAGAAAAACAAATAAACTTATAACAAAGAAAATATGAAGATGCAAGGCATGCTGGGAGCTTCCTAATGAGTCTCAGCTCCTCCCAGTCGTTGGACTCTTGTGCCGCCCCCTAATGGTTTGTGTGTTTAACAGTGAAATAATGTATTTATTACAGTAAAGAGATGTAAACATTTGTATTTTGGCTGATAAAAGTATTTACGGTATTTCACTTTTACAGCCTTTTTAGAGTTTACAGTCATTTACTGCCATGGTTTTACAGTTTTTCACCGTTAAATTCACAGACATTTTTTTAAAGTGTGGGGCTACCAAACAATAACATATAGGTGGTTATTTTGTAGAACTAACACCAGAGTCAATAGCAAATACAGGAAACATTACACAGGCATCATTCATAAGCCTAGTGAAGACTGACATCAGGCATAAACACATAAAAAGACCTTTTCCAACAAGCAACAATTGTCTTAACACATTCTAATGAGAAGCAGAGTGAAGCAGGCTGTATGTCTACTTATGTCTGTTGGAATAATCCTTTATTTGTCAGCAGTTATTCAACTTTTATGAATGGAAACCTTCAGTGAAATGTTACCCACAGCACACAGCCATACCTCCAAAGCAGAAGGGGCACATTTGTTCGGACTCAGAAAGTCTGACGCAACGCCATGTTGGTTCCATTAAGCGCTGCACAGAAAATATCAATAATCTGAGTAATGCCTAATGTCTTTGATTTGGGAAAGAACGTGCTGCCTCTGCTTTAGGTGACCCTTGACCTCAGATGTTCTCTGTTCTTCTCACACTACTCTAGTCACAATCCCTCAGAAGCATTCAGATTCCCTCAGTGTTTCTTGTTTCTACAGCCACATGTGTGGGAAGGTCCTTCCCATCACTCACCTCTTCTCTTAGGCCTGTTTTAGAAAAGTTTTTTTTTTCTTTTTTTGTTTCCAGAAAGCCATATGGAGCCAATCATGGCTTCCACTTTTTGACGTCAGTGTCATGTGACCCAGTGCTGCAGGGACTCCTGAGGTTTCTTTGAAGCCCTGGCCACTCTGAAGATGCATCTGTGCCTCACCCCCTCCCCTTTCATTCACCCGCTTTCATCCCGCTCCGTACACCAACATCAAGGGAGAATTCCATGCAAACATGTCATTTAGCCATGATGTCATGCCCATTGGGAGCTCTGTTTTGTCTGACAGCCGGCGCCACCGGAAGAGAGAAACGACACAGCCTCGCTTTAGAAAAACCTCAATATAATCATGAAACGCCATAATCCGGTGGTCAGGCGGCCTCTAAACACACCCAGCCTGCCATTTTCCTGTTTACACTCGGCAGTCTTAACATTTAGAGGGTTGTTGACAAAGCCAAGCCTCGGGACTACATTTCCCAGGGAGCAGTGCTGCTCTTAAAGTGGTAACGTGACTGAAGTTTCCAAACAGAAGGGAATTTGTTCATGTTTTACTGTGGCAAAATACATGCCATTGTGCCTGCATCCTGGAAATAATTAGACAACATGCCATCAGTCATGAGTTCCAGCCCACACAAACAAATGTGAGAAGAACCCCATGGCCTTTAGAGTTGTTGACACATCCAATGGTGGCTCAATCGGACTTCATTTCCCAGGAACCCTGCTCCCTGTTATACAGGAATCACATAGTGGATATTGTAAGCAGAAGGGACTGGTACAGAGAAGCTTGACTGTCGCTAAATCATCACCGTAAAATATTAACCTCTAGGCGTTATTTTATTTATTATTTTAAAATTTATATTAAATATTTTTAATAAATATATTTCTTTATTGTGGGCGGCACAGTGGCGCAGCGGGTAATGTCCCAGCTCCAGGGACCTGGAGGTTGTGGGTACGATTCCCACTCCGGGTGACTGTCTGTGAGGAGTGTGGTGTTTTCTCCCTGTGTCTGCGTGGGTTTCCTCTGGGTGACTGTCTGTGAGGAGTGTGGTGTTTTCTCCCTGTGTCTGCGTGGGTTTCCTCCGGGTGACTGTCTGTGAGGAGTGTGGTGTTTTCTCCCTGTGTCTGCGTGGGTTCACTCCGGGTGTTCCGGTTTCTTCCCACAGTCCAAAAACACACGTTGGTAGGTGGATTGGTGACTCATAAATTGTCCGTAGGTGTGAGTGTGTGAGTGAATGTGTGTGTGTCTGTGTTGCCCTGTGAAGGGCTGGCGCCCCCTCCAGGGTGTATTCCCGCCTTGCGCCCAGTGATTCCAGGTAGGCTCTGGACACACCGCGACCCTGAACTGGATAAGGGTTACAGATAATGGATGGATGAATGGATTTCTTTATTGTTTTTATTTTCATTTACATTTTTAAGCCTAATTTAAAATTAAAATATTAAAAAAAGATGTTTATAAATTGTATCATTGTTATTGAAACATTTTATATTACAATATATGTTGAAATTTAATAATTTTCCGGCCCTCAGCTAAATCATGCCATTGTGCATTCATCTTGGAAGTGAGACACGATTCATCCTCAAACACATGTGCAGAGAACAGCAGCACAAGGACATCATGGACACTAGGACTACTTAAACAGACCCCTGGTAACAGGACGCTCCATCTGGCAGCTCTCTGAGGTGGTCAGATCTGTGGGTGGCAGTTGATGCTGACCCTTTTCAAGCGCGCTCATGACCAAACATAGCACCTGTTCCATTTTTTTTTTCAACATTTGCTCTTCCCTCTCTTGTACTCCAGGCCTGGGAGGATGCCTTCCTCGCCCCGCCTCCTCTCCAAAGCATGCATTTGTGTTACCTAAAGAGCAGCCGCATCCCAGAGTTGAATAAGCGTCTCATTGTTGGGCACAGGTGTGTACTTGTGCCAGTGGCCTTCGGTACAGGATAAGGGAACAATGCGGAGTGCAAGATGACACCCTGAGTCAGCACATGGAGGTGAGGGAGGCTGATGGGATGAGATTACATGGGTTAAGACCTGCTGGAAAGAGAAGGGGAGGGGAGAGGGTTATGTAGGAAAGGGGTTTCTCTCTATAACAAGCCAGTCACCTGCAGCATTCTTAACCTACGATGAGTTAAAGTGTGTGTAAGTGTGTGTGTGGGGGGGTGGTTAGTGTCATAAAGTCTCAGGGCTCAGCTCGTTGACCCTGTTATGGTTGTAGGATCACTGTGATTCAGCAGATTGATACACTCCTCACACACACACACACACACACACAAGATATTTGTTACCTTTTTGTCAGAATAAAATTGCTATCAAGGAATATTAAATCTCAAAACCCAGATTGGAAGTCTGAAGCTTTACATCCCAGTGGCTTGTCTTATTAAAAGCAGAAACCTCAGGTTGTTGGTTCTTTCCTGAGGCAAAAGAGCGTAGTGGCTGATGTGAGAAGTGACACCTATGTCACCTGGATAAACAGGTCTGGAGACAGCGGAGGGCAATTAAGGTGTCGGGTGTCAGGGATTGTGGCTTCCCCTGGCACCTCCGAGCGCCGCAGAGGACATGATCGTAAAGATCACAAGCCACACTTCTGCAGCCTGTGTATGCCTGGAAAAACACTCCCTCACTTCCTCTTTTCATAATGGCTATCACAGTGCTAGCGCTAACGTTCCTCATTTTGCATTAACATTCTTCAACTTGGAGGGTCCAGACTGGGTTTGGAATATAAGTTACTTTTTAAAAAATATATTTCCTTCTTTAGTCAACTCCAGCATTAGGTTTTTTTTGTATCACATTTCTAACAAGTGGACTATAGGAGGAGGGTGGCACATATTTCCAACATTTTGTAGATACTACTGGGAGGTGGACTGCCCATGCAAAAGTGTCCATAGGTGTGAGTGTGTGGTGCTCTGTGATGGACTGGTCAGGTTAGGGGCATCACGGTGGAGCAGCAGGTAGTATCACTATCACAGCTCCAGGGTCCTGGAGGTTGTGGGTTCGAGACCCGCACCGGGTGACCGTCTGTGAGGAGTGTGATGTGTTCTCCCTGTGTCTGCGCGGGTTTCCTCCCGGTGACTGTCTGTGAGGAGTGTGGTGTGTTCTCCCTGTGTCTGCGTGGGTTTCCTCCGGGTGACTGTCTGTGAGGAGTGTGGTGTGTTCTCCCTGTGTCTGTGTGAGTTTCCTCCGGGTGAATGTCTGTGAGGAGTGTGGTGTGTTCTCCCTGTGTCTGTGTGAGTTTCCTCCGGGTGACTGTCTGTGAGGAGTGTGGTGTGTTCTCCCTGTGTCTGTGTGAGTTTCCTCCGGGTGAATGTCTGTGAGGAGTGTGGTGTGTTCTCCCTGTGTCTGTGTGAGTTTCCTCCGGGTGACTGTCTGTGAGGAGTGTGGTGTGTTCTCCCTGTGTCTGCGTGGGTTTCCTCCCGGTGACTGTCTGTGAGGAGTGTGGTGTGTTCTCCCTGTGTCTGCGTGGGTTTCCTCCGGGTGACTGTCTGTGAGGAGTGTGGTGTGTTCTCCCTGTGTCTGCGTGGGTTTCCTCCGGGTGACTGTCTGTGAGGAGTGTGGTGTGTTCTCCCTGTGTCTGTGTGAGTTTCCTCCGGGTGAATGTCTGTGAGGAGTGTGGTGTGTTCTCCCTGTGTCTGCGTGGGTTTCCTCCGGGTGACTGTCTGTGAGGAGTGTGGTGTGTTCTCCCTGTGTCTGCGTGGGTTTCCTCCGGGTGACTGTCTGTGAGGAGTGTGGTGTGTTCTCCCTGTGTCTGCGTGGGTTTCCTCCGGGTGACTGTCTGTGAGGAGTGTGGTGTGTTCTCCCTGTGTCTGTGTGAGTTTCCTCCGGGTGAATGTCTGTGAGGAGTGTGGTGTGTTCTCCCTGTGTCTGCGTGGGTTTCCTCCGGGTGACTGTCTGTGAGGAGTGTGGTGTGTTCTCCCTGTGTCTGCGTGGGTTTCCTCCGGGTGACTGTCTGTGAGGAGTGTGGTTTGTTCTCTCTGTGTCTGCGTGGGTTTCCTCCGGGTGACTGTCTGTGAGGAGTGTGGTGTGTTCTCCCTGTGTCTCAATCTGGAAATTATGCGTCGTCTGAATCACGACTGAAAACAACCGATGAAGCTGCTTTAAAGTGCATCATTATTGTTCCACGTTCACGACTGAAGACACATGGGGATCGAGCATTTGAGGTTGTTGCTCCTAAAATACGGAACTCGCCACCCAAGTTTTCAAGAGTTGCCGATTGGGTGGAGTCTTTTAAATAAGCAATTAAAGACTTATCTTTTTAAGCAAGTCTTCGGAGAAAGCAACAGGCACGCCGTCTCGTATTTGATGGTCCTATAATGTGTTTTATGTTTTGTTGTAGTGTATGTTCACTTTAGATGGATGTGTAGATGGAGGCCTATTATGTAAAGCACTTTGTGACTGTTGTCTGTGATAAATACATTTTATTTATACAGCACTTAGCACTTAGATTTCTCTCCATGAAAAATCAAATAATGAAACAAGACGCTCAGTGGAAGTTCCACAAGAACCTAAAGTCATAATGCTAAATGGTGCTCATGGGCTAGAGGGGTATAAAACCCTTCAGAGTTGGACTGTGTAGCAGTGGATCTTCCCTCTGTAGAGCTCTGTGGAGTAACATTTGGGTCATATAGTGTACTATACGTGTCCAGGTGATTTGTCTCAGTGATGTGTAATGACTTTGACCGCCTTCAAATGTGGAATATGACTACATTACACGTGTGTGTAGCATTTGTAAATGCTAATGTGACACGTGTCCTGAACAGCAATGAAAAACAGCCTCGATTTTCAAAATACCATTCGTTTCTGTCATAAAGCAATCCCTAACATTAGCATGCTGCAGCTACAGAATGGTGAACTCAGTGGTCTATTCCAGCAGTGCTGATGAAGGCTAATGTCCGTTCTGTATTCCACACAGCTACATATCAGCTGCAACACTAACTGTCATGGAGCAGCTGTTTCTTTATGAATTCATTACCTGAATAATGGAGTCCGTGTAGCCTGCCACCACCATGTCTGTAGTGAGACGTGCTGAATCAGAGCAGGCCATCCCAGTTTACACTGGAGCTGCTGTAAACGAAGCCCCTTCCACTATTTGCTGAGGTGATTTTGTTTGAGCTAGAGATGTGCCTGTCTAATCAGAGGTGAGCAGAAGAAGAGGCTGAAATTAAACACTTTCTGCCTTCCCTCGTCTTGTTCCTGTGTCCCTACATCTCCTGCTAATGCACCCCATATACATACGCTCATATATATTTATATATACACACAGTATACTCTCACAGACATATATATTGTGTCTCAAGCGCAGTTACAAACAGATCAGGACAGGCTTTTCTTGAGCTTGTCCTCATCTCCACTTCACAGCCTTGCCTCGGTCTGAGGCAGTGCGATTTTTTTTTTCCTCTCCCAAGATGAGAAGAAAAGCAGGGTTCTTCACCCACCCAACAGCACTCTCCTCCACCTTCTAGTGCTGGCTGTCAGTGGCAGGCCTCCGTACTTGCTTTACACGCCGACACCTGGCTCTGTGTCTTTCTCTCTCTCTCACACACACACACACACACTGCTGTCAGCTTTCCCCGCAACAGCTAGCAGCAAACGCACAGCTATTTCTGAGTTAAGTGGATGGGGGCCCATTATTCCGGCAGCAGCAGGGACGCACGGATCCAAAAAAGTCGCACAAGAAGCGGCAATAGCGGAACATGATGAAAAGCGTTTCCTCTGCAAGGTCGGCTGGGCTTTGACTATTTCCGTCTCTCCCACCCCCCGCCAACTACAGCAACTTGAGAAACTTTTTCACACCATTTCTTGAGCTGTGACAGAGGACGCTTCTAATAGTTACAGTACTGCATAGAGGAACCATTGTTTGTGTAAGCAGATGTGCCGTGTGGGACTGGGAAGCTTCTATGTGATGGCCTCGTTATCCCTTTGCCACCGCTGAGAAGCGACAGGTTATTCCTCCACTGTCAGAGGATGGATGCCCCACTGTTTGGTTTCAGCTTATTGCATTTGACCTGGACTGTAGTTAAATGATGTAGTTTTAATTAATTCCTTTAATCCCACTGTAGTTGCTAACTTTAAAATCATTTTATTTGCTTTACACATGTGTCTCCAGGAGGACAGTTGTAATTATACACAGGATAAGATGTAAAACATCCCATGCCACTCCATTAGAACTTCACACAGGGCCCAGTTCAGTCTGTTCAGGGTCCACAGCTGGGCACCTACATTTGTTTGTGTTTAACTATAAAGATAGATAGACAGATAGAAGCAGACCCACCCCTCTCCAAGCTAGATGCTCTTATACACTGAATGATCACTGGATTAGAAACACCTACCTTGTATCTACACTCGCGGTGCTGCTCTGTGTCCACTCTCTGTCCACTCTGTGAGAAACTCCTCCCTCGTTGGTCCACCTTGTAGATGTAAAGTCAGAAACAGTAGCTCATCTGTCGCTGCACAGTGTGTGTCGGTCGTCCTCTAGTCCTTCATCAGTGACACAGGACGCTGTCGGCTGGATGTTTTTGAGCGCTGAGGAACAGGGAGAAAGGGGGGTAACAAAGTGGACTAGAGTCTATAACTAGAATCAGCGACTCCAGCCGCACTGACACCATTATTGCATGCTCTGTGTCACCAGCTCTGTTTGAGCTTTATGTGGCACATCACCAACAAACAAAATCACACAACACTCCACTCACCTGTGCTTTCCTCCATGTACCTAAAAGATCAAACACCTCAGACATTCAACCTTTATAGTGCCTTTCACAACCACTGACTGGCTCTTTCAGCTACTACTGATAGCTCCTTAACAGCTGCCCCTTAAAGCCAAACCTCACAAGCAAGGATGTGGCAGACTTTGCTTCAAATCCCATAATACCTATCCCTTGGCACCTATCCTCTAGCACATATCCCCTAACACATATCCCCTAACACCTATCCCCTAGCATCTATCCCCTAGCATCTATCCCCTAGCATCTATCCCCTAACACCTATGCCCTAACACCTATGCCCTAACACCTGTGTCCTAACCCCTATCCCCTAGCACCTATCCCCTAACACCTATCCCCTAGCACCTATCCCCAAACACCTATCCTCAACACCTAACCTCTAACACCTATCCCCTAACACCTATCCCCTAGCACCAATCCCCTAAAACCTATCCCCTAACACCTATGCCCTAACACGTTCTCTCACCTCAGCCACAAAATTTGCGTACTTCAGCCTCCTCCATTCAGAGGTTTCATCCACTGCATCCTCAAATGGAATTGTTAACTCTAGGAAATAAACTATTCATTTACTTTTAGACTACATCAGTAATCTGTCCTCTGCACTATACACTGAGGGAACTGTAGTTACTTTTATACCTACATCTCCCTACAGTCTACAGTTTTGTGCTTCACCCTATCTACCCATATTTATACAATCTGCGCTATCAATTAAACACATTCAAATACCAGCACCTGACTGTGTATCCATGTTTATTCATTTACACATCCCTTCATTTTCTATAATGGCTTCCCCAGGTCAGGGTCCTAGGGGGTCAAGCGCAGGCCTAGAATCACTGGACAGGGCGTGATACATTTAAAACCTAAATGTCCTAAATATAAATATAAATTATCCAAGTCTGTCCTTGTACTTCATTTGCAAGTGCTTATGCTACCTGCAACAGCTGACCGTGCAACTTACACTGTGAATATGAGCAGCTCAGCATTAACATGGAAGCACTATTAAGAATGGAATAACCCTGGTATAACCCTCAAGGATTAAAAAGGAAACCTGAATCCTTACAGAAATGACTCGATGTGCATCCAGTAGCAGCTCTTTTAGCTTTATGCTTTTAATCATAGGGACTTTTATTTTAACGCAGCTCTGTTTGGACAGTTGCTACTGGCTAGTTTCAGGATTTTCAGATAAAATAAGATGTTTATAGCTTTACTGTGTGTA
This sequence comes from Hoplias malabaricus, assembly GCF_029633855.1. Classification (NCBI taxonomy): domain Eukaryota; kingdom Metazoa; phylum Chordata; class Actinopteri; order Characiformes; family Erythrinidae; genus Hoplias; species Hoplias malabaricus. The sequence continues at coordinate 5,410,594 of NC_089812.1, read as the reverse complement.
ACTGTCTGTGTGGTGCCCAAAGGCAGGGACAGTAACAATCTTTGCAATGATGTTTATCTGGATTCACTTTTTTTGCTAAATTAATTATTAAAGGGTGGGTTGAGGTTTGGGCCACACTCTGATCAGGATGAAGTGGTTACACAGCTTTAGTGTTATAGAGAGACTTAAAGGGACACTAGGTAAGAATTTTACCTTATAATTACAGCTTCAAAATTACTGTGATGCTTCACTGACATGTAACTGGGAGAAAAGAGCCTCTGTTGTTGCTACTCTAGGCTCAGCACTGGAGAAACGGCACTATGTAACATTTGGAGGAGGGTATGAAACCGCTCCAACACCTCCCCCTTTATTTCAGGACAGTGCTGTTCAGTGAATTACACTCTGCAACTGTAGGGAGACTTCGGGATCTTACCTAGTGTTCCTTTAACGCAGAGGGCTTCAAATCCACACCTTGGATCCAGGTTCCATTTTAAAATGGCCGCCAGGAATAACACAAACGCACCTGATCAGCCACGTATAGTGTCATACCGGCCAACCATTTTACAATCTCTGCCTGAAATCTGGATCAAAATATTTAATAATTCGCAACAGAAAATAACTTTGCAATAACTCAAGGTAATAAAAAAAACTCTTGGATATAATCTTAATGAAACTCTGTCAGCAAGCAGCACAGATTTGTTTTTCTGTCTGTGGTGTGTGCCCACGTCACTCTCCTCATTCTTGAGGAACCATTTCTACACTTCACAAATAAAGTTTCATCTCGCTGAAGCCTCCATCTGGGGATTAAACAGGCTTTGTTAACACGATGTCAAGCAACTTCAAAACAACTTGAAGCTTCTTTGAAGGTCCTCTTTTTTTCCATCAGTGGGAAAAACACAGTGATTGGCAGAGATCGCAAAATCCTGGAACGATTACTCTAGTGGAAAACAGACCCTGGCCTTTCCTCAACACAAAAACTCTGTATGCCACAAAAAAAAAATCACACTCCATGACACATATACATACACGATGCATATTTACTCATGTAAGTAACACATGTTTAACATTACACAGAGAGGCCTTGGTACGGAGGCTGGGCCGCTCTGAGAAAAATGCAGCTACTAAATGAAAGCATCTCAAAGCTAGTTAAAAAAACAAAAAAACCCCATTTCCAGAAATTTGTAAAACCTTTTGTAAAATGAAATAAAAACAAGAATCTGGGATTTGTTAAATCACTAGAACATTTATTTAAACTGATACAAATGGGAAAATGTGTTTTAATGCTTTGGTTGACCAGATTCCTTTATTTTTTTAAACATAAACAAATTTGATGTCTGCAGTAAACTCAAAAAAGCTGGGACAGGGGCAAATGAAGGGTGAACATGTTTACAATATTCCAGTTACACCGTTTTGAAAAATTGCGCACTAAGCACACTTATAGTAACAGGGGGAGTATCATGAACCTGAATAAAATGAGCGTCCACAAAAGGAGGTAGCCACACATCAGTTCTATTCAGAGTTCTTTGGGCCCAAACTCATCTCAGATGGTGGGAAAGACAGTGTAAACGTGTTCAGCCTGTTTTCTGGAAAACACACATTGGGTTCTCTATGTCAAAGGGACCATCCATGCTGTTATCAGTAAAAGGTGAAAAGCCCATATTTTTCTTGCCATGGAGGTGCATCAGAGCATGGGGGATGGGGGGGATGCTTGCCTGTGTGAAGGCTCTTTTGATGTAGAGGTGTGTACTGGGGTTTAGAGAAATATATGCTGTCATTCTGAAAAGTCACGGTTGTTACTCCAAGACAGTACCAGGCTTCATTCTACACATAAAACCACTTTGTAGAAATGTATATTTACTGTGTAATAGTCCTCATTATGAGTTGTAACAGACATGGTTCATAGTACCAAATAGTTTTATTATGTTGTCCTTTTGTGAACCCCATGGGCATAGTTCATGAACGTAGCACTTCCGGGCGAGGTAATGAACAGGGTGTGGAATCCATGTGTTCAGGGCTGGAATCTTCTCACACCGTCTTTTGCCCCTTTCCTGAGAAACTTGAATAGTTTTATGCTCAGATTTAAGTACCATTTGCAGTACCACTGCTAATGTTGATAAACTGTCTTGTTTTGTGTATTTTGCTCTTCTGTGACCTACGTTGATAAACTGATTTCAAGATCCCTATGCTTTCCTACTTTGACAGCATGCTAACTTGCTATTAGGCTAAAAGATTAAAATGCAAACATGCTATTAAGCTGTGTAGCTAAAATGCTAGTAGGCTAACAGGCTATTATGCTAACAGGCTAGTAGGCACTAACCTACCACACTAACCTATTAAGATGCTGTGTTTGAGTGATGTTGGAAACTGGGAAATACCAATTTTCTGACTTGTAAATTGCATCTAAATGTCGGACAAAGTCGTATTTACCATTGGTAATCTCTGGATTCTAGATGATACACAAGGTTATGAAATGTGACGTATGTCGCAATCTTTAACTTCTTCCCCTGGAGAAAATGGCAAATATGCATTTGAATCATCTCATTGTGTGTGTTTTCCGTAGTTAAAAGTCAGATATTATGATCAGATTTGTTATTAATCTAAAAGTGTTTAGTTGTTACTTAATAATAATTCACTTTTTAGGGATATTTTGTGTACAGTGGGCAGATCTTCAGCCAAATGCCCGGATGCAGTTAACAGCCACCTAGTATATACAACCTTCCCATGAACACCCGACTGCAGCATGAGGCTATGCTAATAAACTATGCTAATTGGCTGATATATGTGTGCCACCTGTTGTGTAGGCAAGAAATATATATATATATTTTTCTATAAAATGGGTTATCAAGCTTAAAGGACTCTGAAACTGAAGACAACACTACACCTTCTCCAACAGCACTTAAAGGCTACCTTCGTTACAAGATCTATCACGCTACTAAGACTGCTAATAAAGCTATTTAAATTCCTATGACTGTTACCATTTAAGAGACTCTTATTGTTGAACTGTGTAGGACCTACTGAGTGTAACTGTTTATATATATATATATATATATATATATATATATATATATATATATATATATATATATATATATATATATATTTCCTGTCTGCATTTATAATTTCCTTGTTTACCCTCATATCAATACACTTCTGAGTTTCATGGCATGTCTTTGTGTATAATTATTTATTTGACAACATTGTTACTGAATCAAAAACTCAGGGAAACCCTCCTTAGTATAAATTGTGTCCCCCATTCTCCACTTAAGAGAGGTTACAAAGGATCATAGGGAGAATTATTGGGAGAAAACGTCCAGAAATTGTACAATTATTTTATTTTTTTGACACATTGAGCTATATCAGATTATTAGCAGGTCATTTTGCACATTTTAAGATATGTTTGAAACAATCATAAAAAAACTATCAATCAGTATTGTAAAAATGTCACTTGATCAACTTAAATATGAAAAAATGTAAATAATTTTAAATCTTACAAACAGTATTATTATCATTATATTAGTACATTGGACATATTGTCTAGATTTAAGGAGATTAATCTTTGAAGCGATATCCATAGCGCTCTAGGGGCCACTGGTCTGGAGGACAGCTAATTAAAGTATTGGTCCGCAGCAGGGGAGCCCCAGACGGTGAGGCTGGGCCGGCTCTGTGATTGATTTCTACTGTCACGCTGCTCTGCCGGGTGTCTCCTTACACACTGTCCTGACCCGTATAAAACAACCCCGCCGTCGCGCCATAACCTTCCCCTCCATTGTTTGCCCCGACATCAAAGCGCAACAGGGCACATTAGCATTTTTAATCAGCAGCTGGGCGCCACGCTGGCACAGGATGCCTCTTCGCTTTCATCAGTGCGGCCTGTCGCCCGGCCGTCCTCCCCCTTCCCCTCCCCCTCCGCTCGCCCATTACCCTTTCGCCTGCAGGAAAGCCAAACAAAACGACTCCCTTTGAGTGCGCAAAGTGACCCGTCGCTGGAAATTAGCAAGACCCCCTTTCGGTGCACTCTTTTACAGGGCTCATTCATGAGATCGCTTTTCATCTCGCTGCCTGAGTTCGCAGTTAGGCAGATGGGAAGTAATGAGAGATGGGATCAGTTCATTTCCCTCGAACCCCAAACAATTAACACACATCACCAGAGGGAGAGACATCTCGTAAAGGTATGAAACTCAGCTGTGGGCTAATTATGAGATAGGAACTACTGTTTATCAACTGTACATTTAAAAAAAATACTACACAGGTACACTTTTGTTCAGTAAAAGATACAGTTTACATGTACCTTCACAAGTGGTGCTCTTCCACTGCAGGGTCCTTACTCGACTTGACACGGCTTGGCTGGGTTCTTTCACATTTCCATTAGGCAAATCCGGTACCTGATCCCTGGAACCAGGCGCCTTCTGAATCCCTGCTCGCGCTGAGCTGAGCCGAGCTGATGCATTGCAGTGGGAAAGTGCCTATAGATACAACAGAGGTCTTAAAGCCAGAAAGTGAATATCTGTGTGTTTTTATAACGCACATGTTTTAGAACGAAAGCTGAAACCTGGAGAATGAATTCAATACAGATTCAAAATCTTCAGTTGCAATGGAACATGATTTAATCCTGTTCCCTAACTAAAGATTCTTAAAACATGCCCTTGTGTGTGTATGTGTGTGTGTGTGTACCGCGTGACCGTGTTTCTGAGTGTAGGCAACAGAGGGTTCGGTTAAAAGACTCTGGAGGCAGCTCTGACTCTGACCCTTGACTCAGGGGAGGCAGGGGAGATGCATCCAAAGAACCACATGAATATCTCCCCTTTCTAAACAGCCCAAGCATGAATGCAACTGGCACAACACAAAGCATCCACTACAGTATCTTCAACAAGAAAGTGTCAGAGCGCACTGAGCTAAAGCAAACGCGTTCCCTGCATAAAAACGCCAACGCACCAACTTCTTCTTTGTTTTCTCTGGTGGTCTGAATATATGTGATGAGTCACGGTTTCTCAGATTAGTCAAATCACAATTAAGTTAGTGAGGCTAGAAGATTCAGGGTTTATTTACTACAGTGGTTCCCAAAGTGTGTGTGTGGGGGGGAGGGGCAGGGGGGTTGTATTGCAGGGGGGCAGGTGGGGATCGCAGCAAGGTAAATGAGCTACGCATGTTTCGTTTGACCACTGCTAGCAAAAGATGGACAAGTCTGTGAGAGCTAACCCTGCAGCAGATGATGAGTTTTCTCAAGCTACAACTTCCAAAGTGAAAAGAAGAAAATATGACGAAGCACATCTCAGAGCAACTCACAACAGTCACTGAAGAGATGAGGGGATTAAATGTGTCATTTTTGCAGAGAGTAAATGTGCAGCTTTTAGGCTTATTTCTCTCAGGAAGCTGTTTTATAATTTATTTTTTGTGCAGAGAAGCAATTACAAGCAAATATGTTTAACAATGACTTAAGCACAATCACTTTATTGTTGTTTCTTTCTAAAGGTCACTGTAGTACAAAAGGGGGCACAGCAGAAAAAGCTTGGGAACCACTGATTTAGTGCATGGTTGATGTTAAAACATGATCAAGAGGTTTTACGAGGTCTGGAACTTGTAATTAATCTGAAATAAATTATATAAACATTCAAAGAAGCCCTATTGTTTCCCAAAGTACATATATACACTCAGCACTTTATTAGTTGCAAAGTAAAGAGCTTCAGCTCATCTTTACATCAAATATGAGTGTATGACTATAGAATTGAAACTAATCATGAAAGGAGAGAGGTCAGTGGAGAATGGTTTGCCTTCTTAAGCTCAAATAAAAGCCTACAGTGACTCGATTAACACACCTTTACAACAGAGGCTATAAGTCGAGCAGTCTATGTCCCAATCCCATTTATTATTTTTACCACTCCCTCTCATTTTTGATTGTGACCTTGCCCCTTGGAACTGAGTTATGAGGTGTAGTGGTTAATATCTTCCCCTACGAACTGGAACAAGAGCCTGATACGTCGTCCTGTTTACACTGGCTTCCTTTTTCACTGGCTACCTCTCTATCAACATATTCAGTTTAAACTCCTCGTGTTAACGTGTAAACACTTACACGGTTCAGCACCCCCATATTTGGCTGAACTCATGACCTCCTACTCTCCTGCTCTTGTTACTGTACTACAGTTCACACAGGTCACTGCTGGGCGTGTCAGGAACTGAAGGAGGCGGACGCACACGCTACAACACAAACATTTATTTAAACAAAATAACAAAACAAACACAAACAGACTTGAGGGCAAACGCGAAGCGAGGAACAGATGAGGCAGACTAGAACAGGAAACGTGACCGCTGAGAAACGAAATAATACAATACGAGGAATTGGAACGAGAAACAACATGACTAGGAATTAGAACGAGAACATGACTAGGAATATAGAACGAGGAAAAAACATGATTAGGAATTAGAACGAGAACATGACTAGGAATATAGAACGAGGAAAAAACATGACTAGGAATTAGAACGAGAACATGACTAGGAATATAGAACGAGGAAACAACATGACTAGGAATTAGAACGAGAACATGACTAGGAATATAGAACGAGGAAAAAACATGACTAGGAATAGGAGCGAAACAAATGGCCAATACGAGGAAATGACACAAGGGAACTTAAATACATCATACAAAAGAGACACACCTGAAACAGATAACGAGGAGTATGGACAAGGAGGCGGAACAAAGGCGGGATAAGGGCGGAGACATGGACAATAACAAACAGAGCCATGTGCTGAGAGAGCACATGGCGGGGAAAACAGACCTGACAGGACGAGGGCGTGACAGATGCCCCCTCCGGAACGCGCAACTCCCGGGGCGCGTACACCTAGACCCCCCCAGGAGCTGGTGCAGGAGAGAGCACGGAAAACTAGACAGACTAAAACAAGAAACCGTCAGGAGACAGGACTCAGGACAAGACAGGAACAATAATTTACTTATATATATATATATATATATATATATATATATATATATATATATATATATATATATATGTGTGTGTGTGTGTGTGTGTATACTGTACACTTACATCAGAGTTACAAATTTAGTAAAGTCTATGAGCACATCTTTTTGGTTCTGTCTATAGTCCCCAGTCTTTTCAAATAACAGAAGTTATTTAAGTCTGTTGAATAATCATTTTGCTGTTATTCCTTTATTCCATATTTTAAAGTTCACAACAAACACACAGTCATATCACACACAAAAATATCTTCTTCAAGGGCTTAGGTGTATTTTTTCGTTTGTTTGAGGTTTTATGGCAGGAGCGTCCATTCATTCATTGTCTGTAATCCTTATCCAGTTCAGAATGGCAGTGGTTCTGGAGTCTACCTGGAATCATTGGGCAGAAGGCAGGAACACAATCTGGAGGGGGCACCAGTCCTTCACAGGGTGACACATACTCACACATTCACTCACACCTGCGGACACTTTTGAGTCTCCAATCCACCAACCAACGTGTGTTTTTGGAGCATAGGAGGAAAATGGAGCACCTGGAGGAAACCCACGCAGACACAGGGAGTATGCACCACACTCCTCACAGACAGTCACCCGGAGGAAACCCACACAGACACAGAGAGAACACACCACACTCCTCACAGACAGTCACCCGGAGGAAACCCACGCTGACACAGGGAGAACACACCACACTCCTCACAGACAGTCACCCGGAGGAAACCCACGCAGACACAGGGAGAACACACCACACTCCTCACAGACAGTCACCCGGAGGAAACCCATGCTGACACAGGGAGAACACACCACACTCCTCACAGACAGTCACCCGTAGAAAACCCACGCTGACACAGGGAGAACACACCACACTCCTCACAGACAGTCACCCGGAGGAAACCCACGCAGACACAGGGAGAACACACCACACTCCTTACAGACAGTCACCCAGAGGAAACCCACGCAGACACAGGGAGAACACACCACACTCCTCACAGACAGTCACCCGGAGCAGGACTTGAACCCATAACCTCCAGGACCTCGGAGCTGTGCCAGAGACACTACCTGCTGCTCCACCGTGACGCCCGCAAGAGCGTCCAGACATTTCCAAATATTCACAGATCTCTGCCAACTCCACTTAACCACACATCTTTCAGTTTATCTACCCACACTGATTAGCCAGATTACATCTCTCATATTTTCAGAAATATCCTAGATTTGAGATTATTAACACAAATTTTACTCTCTGATTCATTAAGGTATTTATGCTTAGAGAAGCCACCAGAATCTTGAGCAATAATATTCTTATATATATCATCTCTGTCCCTAATTCGTCCCTTTTGTTTTGCAGAAGCATGAGGTGCCAGAAGGCATTTTGTCACACCTTGACACTTTCTGGTTGTTTTCCTCCTTCCATGTGGCTCTGTTTGTTGTTTTTCTATCTCCGCACATGGCTTTGTTTATGTTCACTCTAGCTCCACCTCTTGTTCCGCCTCTCTGTAATTGTCCTTCGTTATCTGTGTCAGGTGGCTCTTGTTAAGTTCATGTATTTAAGCCCTCTTCCCTCACTTCCTGGTATCGGTTATTTTGTTCATTTGTTTGTTTCATTGTGTATTGTGTTTGTGTTAGGTTTTGTTCATGTCTTGTTCTCTTGCTCGTACCGTTTCCCAATTGTTATCGTAGTCTTTGTTTCTCTAGCTCATTTCTTGTTGTTTCCTGCTCATTCCCATGTTTATTAGTAATGTTAGTTCGTGTTTCTACTCTAGTTCGTTTGTTTTGTCATCTCTTTATTAAATTCCGTGTTGTAGCGAGTGTGTCCGCCTCCCTGAATCTACTCATCACACCCCCGTGACACATTTGCGTCGCCATTAAAGGTGGAACTGGAAATGAACTAAAAACCAAGACATCTGAAGACTACTAGTGTTGTTTTATGCTTGTTAAGAAGTAAAGGGTCATAATGCAGTGATGCTACATTACATTTTTGGTCACTTGGGCAGCCATATTGCTGGTGATTCACAGGGCAATCATACCACAGTCTACAATGTGCCTCTAAAAATCTCCATTTCAAGGGCCTTACACCCTTTGAAGGCCCTATTCCTCTATCTGAAGAATAGAGACAACCCACCCCTAGGCAAAACAGAGGAGTAGGGCTAAGGGGTAGGGGCTACATCCACATAACACGTTGAAGCTTGATGTGGATTGGTGACCACAGCAGAAGACAGCACTGGGTTCTACTCCTGTCCAACCTTAAGACTGCAAAATGCCACCTGGTAGAAGACGAGATTTGCAGTATTCACAGACGACGAATAAATGCTTCAATTATAAAATTTGGTCACGTCAATTTGTGCCAGACACACTAAAGAATGTCTCCAGCTTCTTGTTGATGGTTGTCCCGAGCGCAAACAGGGGTCCTACCCCGTATTCTAATAACGTTCCTAATAAAGTGGCCAGTGAGTGTATATTTCTTTTGAAGTTATAAGAAAGTGCTGTACATAACATGAAAGAGTTCCCCTTGAGGCAAAAGCTGAAGATCCCTGTAGCAGGGCTGCTGCTAGTCTGAGCTTTTTCTTTTCTCTGTGTTCTTAAACACACTGCACAGGCCTGTAGTAACAGAAGATTCTCAGTAATGACCTCTTCTTTTGGAAGTTTGAAAGAAGAAAGTTTTATTTCAAGTTTCCAGGCCATCGTTTGATCTCCACACATCACCAAATTTCCTTTTTCTTTTTCAAATTAATTTCTATCTGAGAAATTAATCTAATAACTGCTCGCTAACTCCCGATGCCTGGAGAGCCAGCATTCGTCTCCTCTTACATCTATGAGTTATAAACATCCACTGACATTACATGCACTCGATAATCTGTTCTTAATCTGATCTATGCAGTTATCTGGTTACTCAAGTGGTCATGTAAACGGCATACTCTGATTTTTGAGATCAGACTAAGGTCTAGAGATCAGATTAAGAAATGAGTTTAAGAGAGCTGGATCAGGGAGGACAGCCATCTCTGGCAAACATTCTGAAGTTCTCGCTTTGTTCTGTGTCTGAAAATTCATTAGGTGCCACAATGCTCCCACCAGTTCTTACCGTGAACCCGCATCCAGCAGCTCGGGTCTCTGCCTGTAACGGAGGCACACGATGCCTTTAAAACAGGTTCATCTCCGTCTCAGCAGCAGTGAAGAGGAAGCTGAGCAAAGAGCACCACTGTGTTATATTATAAATCATAAGAAAATAAAATCCATATTCACAGGTAAAGTGGGTCAGTGTTTACAAAAAGCCTCAGCAGGAAGTTGACATCGTGATATTGTGTGTTTATTATTGGCTGCTGCAAAGCAGAAATCAGATTATTGCCGGACTTTTGTGAGTTCTCCCTTGATCTGATTCCCCAAGTGCATGTAAATGCGTTGATCAGATTACTCACAAAATCTGATTTGGTTCAGAGAAGTGATAAGAATTGATTCTCTCTTTAGATGGGCACCAGTCAAGGGCGGGGGTGGGAGGGGTTGTGGAATACATTGGACACCAAGTGATTTTAACCAGAGGCAAATTTTGTCTGTCATATGTTTTGGTTAAAGCATCTTCAAAATGTAAATGTCTGAGGAAACACAGGGGTCAGCATAGGCACACAGCCCCGTACACAGTTTTAATTCACTGTAGAGCACCATTCACCCATGAGCGGCAACCCAGGAACATTCTGGAATTTACCCCGAGGGGCTGTATTTGCGAACACAAACATCCACAATATTTGCCCTGGGCTTTATCCTGCTAGCCCCCCTTGTAGAAACTGCAGGTAAAGTCAGAGCATTCGCATGGTTGAACAGAGTCGCTAATGTTCCTGAGTACCTCCTGCATGCGCTGCACAGGCACAGCCCCATGCCTAAAGCATGCGGAAAATTGCCCACTATGGGAGCTTGTTTGTACAAAGAAAATCTCTCTCTGTGCACTTCAGCTGTGAAAGGACCACTGATACACTGGAGTTTCTCTGGATCTTCTCCGGAGTTGATGTGTGAACATGCCTTAAATCTGTTGTGGGTTTGGACTACACAGGATGGCCATTGCTCACCTTGAATATCAAAAAGTCTTTAGCGCCCATGACTGTCACCAGATGTTCTTCTTTGGGCCATTTTTGATATTAATGATTGCAAACTGGGAACACCCCACAAGACCTGCTGGTCTCAAGATGCTCTGATCAATATATCAATACATTATATCAGTCAAAATGTGGCCCTTGTCAGTGTCACTTCCTGTCTAATATATCCCACCCTAGTAGACAGTGGTGGTAATAGGATCTAGACATGCAAAGGTTTCACAGTCCCAAAAATCTACCTCAGAAACAATAAATATAACCAAACTCTTATGAACTACCATCATATTTTCTTCAGAATCATCTCACGTCTTCTATTGTCTAATGCTATTTCCCCTATGGAGGTTTGTAAGAGTCTCCTGAGGCATCCTGGGCAATAAAACTTTCCTCTGGGAGGTTATAACCAAAAAGTATACATCCTTTTGCTTTCATGTGTCTTTGCTCGTTAAAAGCAGCACTGCCTGCCATTATTTCAGCTTGCTGTGCGACCCTGGAATACACGGGTCAAAGAACGTACAACGGACATATGTTTGTTGTGCTGACGTATATCTTTCACACGCTACAGTCATGTGAAGGACAAGGCAGATGTAAATATGGGTCGGCCACCCATTCCCACAGTCACGGCTCACATGAAGCACCATGTTTTCTGCTTCAGAAAACACACACCATCTGCTAAACAATGCATGTCCCAGGCCCATTAAAACGTCATCAGGGGGAAGTGCCTTTTAAACAGCCGAACATTAACCCCAGACCCACAACCGCAGCAAAGGTGAAGATGAGGCACACGACTGAAACGAACTGAATTTGTCCCGTAGCTGTGATTTTTATTCTAATGTGTTTTCCGTGCTCGCTAGGCCATCGTCTTTGCGCCTTTTGACAAATACATGAAGGTGGCAGATTAAGCAGATCTCATGTCTTTGAAAAAGGTGAAAACATGCTAATTTTTCTCCCCCCCATGGCACTGAATGGAAGGGTGGTGACTAGCCAGAGCCAGGCTTCATTATCCAGCAGAGGCGCTTTATCTCTCTCTCCCCACACAGCCAGCATCTTAGCCCCAGCCGACAAACCTCCACAAAACAAACACGCTTCTCAAATGGCAGCCATTCAGACCTGCTATATCAGATCAGGGCCGGGGAAGCTTATCAACCTCCAGTAAATAAAACAAAGAGGTGCGTATTCGCATCTATGCGCCGTTTCCTTTTATCAAGGCCTCCTTTTTTTTTTTTTTTTGCCTCCGTCTTTCTTGTTTACCTTCAAATGCGAAGCCTTTGATGTGCGCCTTCAAAGACGAGGTGCAGTAGTTGGATGGGCTCCCTGCTACACCCACTCTTGAATTGCTGCCATTTTTAGATGGGGCTGGCCACGTTGTTTGGGTGCGGTTTCTTATGAGCTTCAGTGCAAAATGATGAGTCAACATTGAGCTGATTGTTGAGTTTGAGGTTCATAATCAGATATCCGCGTTAATTACATTCTTGCCAGCAGGGTAACAATCCTCGTGATGCTGTTTTACATGTGCAGACACACTGTTTTTCAGAAGACACACTTGGCAAGTGGGTAACGACGCTTGTGGTATGAATGTAGGTTTGAAAAGCCCTAGAGCGTGACCCTGGGATGGGTCACGAGGAAAATAAATATAATTAAATAAATGAATTTTAACAGTTACATAAACACAAAATGAAGTGCAGACATTATGCTGTAACCCAGACTGTCTTGTTTGCCCAGTTGCTGCTGCTGTTCTAACTTTAAGGGGAATCGTATTTCTTAATTTAACCCCTACTCCTCGTTTTTGAGAGTCATCCTTGAAACAGAGTTAGACGAGGTAGGGGTTAAAATCTTCCCTTATGAAAATAGACAACACTTACGCCAGATACGCATCAGAACAAAAGTATAAAGGAGCAATGCCTCATTCCCAAGCTATTACCACTGCTCTTAAGGTAGCTGTGCACCGGTCTGCAGCGATATCAGAGCCCTTGCTGACTTTCGGAGGTGCTGAACAATCCTATATTATCACTCACTCCTAACTTTTCTTTGCTGTGAAACTGAATTCCGCCTCTTATTCCACAGCTTTTTCTCCCCAAAGCTTCCAGTAGCACTTTAAATGTCTCATTAATAATATTAGTCACTAGAATGTATTTGATTCACCATTTAAGGTGGAACAGTCTTAATTGTGGTGAAGCTGGGCTTGGCACTGGAAGGTTGCTGGTTCGATACCCAGGACCGACAGGAACATCCATGGCTGAATGTGCCCTTGAATGTGCACTGAACCCCCAAACGCTCCCCAGGCTGTCCCTGCTTTGGGTGTGTGTTCACAGCACCTAGTGCACTAATGTGTGTGTGTGTGTCTGTGTTTGTTATCACTGCCACAGATGGGTTAGAAGCCACTTTTCTTTGTATGTTGTACAATGACACGTTATTCATTCATTCATTCATTCATTATCTGTAACCCTTATCCAGTTCAGGGTCGCGGTGGGTCCAGAGCCTACCTGGAATCATTGGGCACAAGGCGGGAATATACACCCTGGAGGGGGCGCCAGTCCTTCACAGGGCAACACACACACTCACACATTCACTCACACACTCACACCTACGGACACTTTTGAATCTCCAATCCATCTACCAATGCGTGTTTTTGGACTGTGGGAGGAAACCGGAGCACCCGGAGGAAACCCACACAGACACAGAGAGAACACACCACACTCCTCACAGACAGTCACCCAGATGAAACCCACGCAGACACAGGGGGAACACACCACACTCCTCACAGACAGTCACCCGGAGGAAACCCACGCAGACACAGGGAGAACACATCACACTCCTCACAGACAGTCACCCGGAGGAAACCCACGCAGACACAGGGAGAACACACCACACTCCTCACAGACAGTCACCCGGAGGAAACCCACGCAGACACAGAGAGAACACACCACACTCCTCACAGACAGTCACCCGGAGGAAACTCATGCAGACACAGGGAGAACACACCACACTCCTCACAGACAGTCACCCAGATGAAACCCACGCAGACACAGGGGGAACACACCACACTCCTCACAGACAGTCACCCGGAGGAAACCCACGCAGACACAGGGAGAACACATCACACTCCTCACAGACAGTCACCCGGAGGAAACCCACGCAGACACAGGGAGAACACACCACACTCCTCACAGACAGTCACCCGGAGGAAACCCACGCAGACACAGAGAGAACACACCACACTCCTCACAGACAGTCACCCGGAGGAAACTCATGCAGACACAGGGAGAACACACCACACTCCTCACAGACAGTCACCCGGAGGAAACCCACGCAGACACAGAGAGAACACACCACACTCCTCACAGACAGTCACCCGGAGCGGGAATCGAACCCACAACCTCCAGGTCCCTAGAGTTGTGTGGCTGCGACACCTACCTGCTGCTCCACCGTGCCGCCCTCATTGCACGTTATTATTATTATTAATTATTGTTATTATTATAACTAGAAATTAAATAGCTACCTACAGAGACATCAATTTACTTCTAGTGATGTTTTATGCTTGTTGTGAAGAAGAAGGTGGTAATACATTAAAACTACATTAAAATAACAAATGTTATCAAAGTTAAAGGTGTTAAAGGCAATGTTCATGATTGTAATTTAAAGGCTTCCTATTTCCCATGGCAGAAAAATGGCAAAGAGCCGTCTGAACGCTGATAAACATGAAAAGAGTTTAGGTTTTGCTTTATTCCTGCTCCGCAGAGCAGCTTTATTTAAGTTTAGCTTAGATTTCAGATTATTTGAGTAGGAACACACTCTAAATTTGTGAGCGCACGAACTTCATGAACGTAAACACAAACCCGAGTCACAAATGAGTTTCTGTGCTAATTCAAACAGTCACACTTCAGCCACATACAAACAACAGTCATTTTAAAAAAACATCATTTGTGCTTCAGAACATAATCAAACCAGACAGAACCGTAGTTCCCCACAATTGTAGACATTCCCTTTAAATGACAAAATACTGACATTTGTGGGTTTATTTCCCAACCGACAAGACTCCTACCGCTCGGAAAACGGAGAAATGGGATTGGGAATACTGTTCAGAGTGATGTGGAGAAACAAACAGGACAAAAGTAGGAGTTTATATTACTTAGGTCAGGAGAAAAATAATGGGTCACTTGAAAAAACATGTGAAAAACCCTGATATAGATGATTCTTGCACAAATGCAGGGTACATTGTGAACCTCTGAACTCCCCAGACCCTTGAGAGCAGATGTGAACCTTCTTTTGCCCTTATCACTAGAGGACTGGCTGACTCTGACTCTCTCTTTCTCTCTCTCTCTCTCTCTTACACGCACACTCTCTCTCTCTTTCTTGCTCTCTCTCTCTCACACTCTCTCTCTCTCTCTCTCTTACACACTCTGTCTCTCTCTCTCTCTCTCTTACACACTCTCTCTGTCTCTCTCTCTCTCTCTCTCTCTCTCTCTATCTCTCTCTCTCTCTCTCGCACTCTTTTCCTGGACACATTGCTGTTCTTCTCATCATTCACTGCGTCACTCCTTCCTGTGGCATCTCGTGATGGCTCATCCTCACACAGACAGGCCGTCCTGCTGACTGGGGCACTGTGGTGAAGGAAAGAAAAAGGTGGGGGGTGGTGGGGGGAGAAAAAAAGGCAGTGGCTCAGTGTGGACAGAGAAAAAGAGGCAGAACAAACGGAGGCAGGCCGAGCATCCTGCCTGCCGGACTTTAAAGCACAGGAAGGAGACAGCTCTCTCTTTATGGCCAGCTAGCTCCCCCAGATAAGAGCAGAAGGCCCAGGAGGAGCAGAAAGAAACGCAGCTGGACAGTTAGGGCATGAGGGGGAGGACGAGGAGGTGGAAGAGCAGGCTGGTGGTCATTTCACCGAGCAGGTTTTCCAAAGTTCCCCGATAAAGCCGGAGAAGAAAAGACACCCGCACACTTCTGTCACAAATATCCCCCAGTTCTATCTCGGTCGAGAAAAAATAATGAAAGAATGAGCTCGCGGCCACAACGCCATTGATGTTCGGATCCACGCGCAGTGGGTATGGAGAAAAGGCTCGGATCAAAAAGAGCAGAGGGCTCGTTCCAGTGAGATGACAGAAACCACAGAGTAGAGAGCCCGAAGATCGTCTAAAGACAACCAGCCACAGTCATTAAAGAGTGACCTGGAAGCTGGCATCAAACGACGGCGCCTCCACACACACGTTTACTCCACACCCATTTGCATAAGTATCTCTTTCTGTTCCAAATGGAGATCATATTATCATTCGCAGAACAACTGGGAGTGGGGTGGCAAATGTGTGAAACGTTGATAATAGATTTTAGGTATTGAATGGGGGTGGGGGGTGTACATGATATTCAAACAATCTCAGCAGATGTGAGTAGAGAAGACCAAAGCAATGCTTGTGGAAATTTGAGACTAAGATGCAGCAAAATCAATGGTGAAAATTTTCAGAATGCCCTTCAATGTCACACTGTCCTCAGAGACAGTCACCTGGAGGAAACCCACACAGACACAGGGAGAACACACCACACTCCTCACAGACAGTCACCCGGAGGAAACCCACGCAGACACAGGGAGAACACACCACACTCCTCACAGACAGTCACCCGGAGGAAACCCACGCAGACACAGGGAGAACACACCACACTCCTCCGGAGGAAACCCACGCGGACACAGGGAGAACACACCACACTCCTCACAGACAGTCACCCGGAGGAAACCCACGCAGACACAGGGAGAACACACCACACTCCTCACAGACAGTCACCAGGAGGAAACCCACCCAGACACAGGGAGAACACACCACACTCTTCACAGACAGTCACCCGGAGCAGGACTCGAACCCACACCCTCCAGAACCCTGGAGCTGTGACAGAGACACTACCTGCTGCTCCACCGTGCCGTCCGTTTAAATAAATTGGCATTCAAATTTTTAAAAAATATATTAATAATATTTAAAATAACAATTGTCTCCCTGTAGAACTGTACTCTACACTGTACTCTATCTGTCAACACCACAAAAGACCTCTGTTATTTTATGTGGTATTTTTTCTTGAGAGAAATGCTGAAATACAAATGCTAAAGCTCTGAGTGGTGGCAAATTCAGATCAGTCCAAGTATTGCACCAAGAAAACCAGAGAAAATGAAACAATAAAGGAGGAATTAGTAAGGAATTACTTGCCAAATATTTTGATTCCGTTTCCTCACAAGTCTACCAAGGAATGTACACACATAACAAGTATGCGCAAGTATAAATTAAATAATTACCGTGTTTCTGCCAGAAAAACTAGCATTGTCAACTTTCACATACATTTTGAAACCAAAAACCTCTTCCATACCACCTTTGATCTTCGATTTCCACATTACTTCAAACATGATTTTGTGAGCAGCCTTTGTTTATCTGATTACCAACGTTTTACCAGCATCTGCTGCATGGGACTTACAGTCTTACGTTAGCATACTACAGCTCAGCTACTTCCATGTATGCTACAATAGATAATACACTCTATGGCAGTTTCAAACGGAGATAAGCACAGGAAACATGAAAGTGCTGACAGTTATATTCACCCGTACGCGAGGTTAAGGTGTTGGGTTACAGTACACCCTCCTAACATTTATTTCTCGAGGCTCCATGCCCCTGGGCCCCCTAAAGAACTCATCCAACGCTTGGCCCGAAGTTATTCCCTTAAGTCCCCCCCAAGACTGGTCAAAACCAACTTTAGGAACAAAGAGAAAACCACAAAACTGGAACCATGTGATTAAAGAAGTGCACAGTGATTGTTTTAAGAGAAATCACGAGGGAATGAGAAGTTGGAGTTTTCTTACAGACTACACGGTGACATTAAACCCTGGACGGATAATACCAGGTTTGGTTCGAGTGTAAAATCTCTGGCAGGTCACCCTTTCAAGCATAACAAGAGAGAAGAGAAGAGTGGAGATAGAGTGAGAACACCTCAGATCTCTCTCTCTGTCTCGCTCTCTCTGTCTCTCTCTCTCTCACACACACACACACACACACACACGCTCATGGACCTTTGTCCCCAGCTCTCCAGCTGGTCAGGGTCACGCAGGCACAGCGATCTTCATATCTTGCGATTAGCCTGTGCGCCTCAAAAGGAAGGCTTTGAAGTGACACCAAAGTCGGCCCCTTGTATCTCTCATCTAGGAGCTTTCTTTTAACACCAGAGGACCGACATTTCAGGCTTCTCTCTCTTTGTGTGCATGCTTCTTTGAATTCTTTTTTAAACACTAATTTTAACATCTTCAAGGCAGAGGCAAAGCCTCATAGTTAAGATTCCTCCCTTTGACATCTTCCTTTGGAGCCAAACAACAAGCGTTCAAAGGTAGCTGAAGTCTTCAAAAAAAAAAGTGAGGGAGGGTTGTCTGCAGTTTGATATTCTAGGTCGTTGGCCCTTGGCACACTTCATTGTTATCCTAGCTTTCTCGGGCTTCTATACCCGGATAATCAAGCTCATTATGTCCAATTAGAAATGGGTGGCGACTTTACTCAACACAGATAAAGACTCTGTTTCATCTCTAACACCATTCCTTAAAGACTCACCGCTCTGTCCAAATTTCATAAACACTGCTGTACTGGGAAATAACCTACAGGGGCGCATTTAGAGCTTAACGTGGGAGTTTACGTAGCTGAAAACTTAATTCTGAGGCTGGAATAACTTCAAACTCATATTATTTACATATTTTATTCTAATACGAGCATAATCAATGAATCAATGATGCTGACAAATCCTTATTTGGCTAAAATCAACTGTGTTAAGTGACGATGAAAGCACAGGTGTAGTTTTAGCCTCCTTAAAAATAAATCAATCATTCATTCATTCATTATCTGTAACCCTTATCCAGTTCAGGGTCGCGGTGGGTCCAGAGCCTACCTGGTGCAAGGCGGGAATACACCCTGGAGGGGGCACCAGTCCTTCACAGGGCAACACACACACTCACACATTCACTCACACACTCACACCTACGGACACTTTTGAGTCACCAATCCACCTACCAACGTGTGTTTTTGGACTGTGGGAGGAAACCGGAGCACCCGGAGGAAACCCACGCAGACACAGGGAGAACACACTACACTCCTCACAGACAGTCACCCGGAGGAAACCCACACAGACACAGAGAGAACACACCACACTCCTCACAGACAGTCACCCGGAGGAAACCCACCAAGACACAGGGAGAACACACCACACTCCTCACAGACAGTCACCCAGAGGAAACCCACGCAGACACAGAGAGAACACGCCACACTCCTCACAGACAGTCACCCGGAGGAAACCCATGCTGACACAGGGAGAACACACCACACTCCTCACAGACAGTCACCCAGAGGAAACCCACGCAGACACAGGGAGAACACACCACACTCCTCACAGACAGTCACCCGGAGGAAACCCACGCAGACACAGAGAGAACACACCACACTCCTCACAGACAGTCACCCAGAGGAAACCCATGCTGACACAGGGAGAACACACCACACTCCTCACAGACAGTCACCCAGAGGAAACCCACGCAGACACAGGGAGAACACACCACACTCCTCACAGACAGTCACCCGGAGCGGGAATCGAACCCAAAACCTCCAGGTCCCTGGAGCTGTGTGACTGCGACACTACCAATTAATACAAATAATGTACAGTATACAAACTGTCATTATTTAATTTCCAGTCCAAATGACCGGTAAGTTCATTCGTAGAAATTGGTTGGATTTTCTGCTTCTCGTGCTCCATGCAATCCAAACACATTCAGTGATGTTGAGGTCTGGGCTCTGAGGAGGCGTGGTCATTATTCTACAAACACCGGACGTGTATTTCTTTGATCTGTAAATGTTTGCATTTTTGTCTAAATTCTTTTCCCAGTAAAAGCCTCTTCCAGTCACACGTCCTTTCAGGATTGGCTTGAAATAACTAGAACACAGTGGAACAAAGGACAGAAACATCTATAGATTGTTTCAGATCTGAAGCAAGACTGGAGTTTGATGTCTGAAAGGGGGTTTAGTGTTCCAACACGTTCTCTACATCTTTTAAAGAGGTTGTAATAATAGACTTGGTAGAGTGACCGTACGTCCTCATACGCCCCAGATATGTCCTTATCAGCTGTGTCTGCATTCTTTCCCTCATCCCAATTCTTGGCCTTAACCCTAAATCCTTTTTGTAGTGTGTACTTTGCTGATGTTTGATGACGTTGTTGATGGGTGAGTTTCCAGCGGAGCTCTGATCAGTGTTTCACTAGAACCAGGCCCATGTAGAAGAACATCAAGGTAATTTAATCATAGTCTCTTCATGCGTGGAGGTATTTTGTTTTCTGCTCTGTATTACAAAACTGAACGCCATCTTGTCAATGTCTGATCTTTACAGACTTTGTATGATCGCACATTGTCTGGAACCAACACTAAACTGTTTGTTTATAGTTCTGTTTTTTAATTAAATGTTGAACGGAAATGAATAAATGATCTGTCCGTAAAGGTAGTGGGTAGTCGGATTTAGCCCTATCCAAGAGGGATTAAATTTCCATGGGGTACTGGGGTAATTCTCTCTTTCATGTGGGGTCCTTTGTAGTTTGTTTTTGTTTTTCACAAATGGGATAATGTGGAAGACACATTTCATTGTAGGTTGTACACACTGACAGATAACTGCACATTAGAAACACTCCAAAATGACTCTGAATAAAATCTTTTTACATTGACTTCCATTGATGTTTTTTAACTTCTACAGTATTTAAAGATTCATATCTTTCATTTGGGTGGCACGGTGGTGCAGCAGGTAGTGTCGCAGCCACACAGGGGCCTGGAGGTTGTGGGTTCGAGTCCTGCTCCGGGTGACTGTCTGTGAGGAGTGTGGTGTGTTCTCCCTGTGTCTGTTTGGGTTTCCTCCGGGTGACTGTCTGTGAGGAGTGTGGTGTGTTCTCCCTGTGTCTGCGTGGGTTTCCTCCGGGTGACTGTCTGTGAGGAGTGTGGTGTGTTTTCCCTGTGTCTGCGTGGGTTTCCTCCGGTTGACTGTCTGTGAGGAGTGTGGTGTGTTCTCCCTGTGTCTGCGTGGGTTTCCTCCCTCCGGGTTACTGTCTGTGAGGAGTATGGATTGTTCTCCCTGTGTCTGCGTGGGTTTCCTCCGGGTGCTCCGGTTTCCTCCCACACTCCAAAAACACACGTTGGTAGGTGGATTGGAGACTCAAAAGTGTCCGTAGGTGTGAGTGTGTGAGTGAATGTGTGAAGGACTGGCGCCCCCTTCAGGGTGTATTCCCGCCTTGCGCCCAATGATTCCAAGTAGACTCCGGACCCACCGTGACCCTGAACTGGATAAGCGGTTACAGATAATGGATGGATGGATATCTTTCATTAGACAGCGACAGTCTGGTCACCCTAGCTTTGGAAACCACTCTTTCAGAGTTATGTTTTATATTACTTCCTTGTGGCAAGAGAAATATATTTTATTTTATCGCCTCACAAATTTCTCCTGTACTAAACGGCCACTTTTACTGGAAATGAAATAAATGGGGGGTGTTTGTATTATCTTCTCCTATATCCTCACTGATTTAACTCCTTCTTTACGACGAGCTAAGAGAGCGCTGTTTTGGGGGAGCGTGCGGCTAAGCAGTGAAAAATGGGCTTCAATAAATGGGGGACTGTGGGTTCAATTGCTGAGATGTAAAGCTAGGGTTGATTTAGTCCTGCAGAGCTGCTGGTTCAGGTTTCTCTTTTCCCTGAAACTGCTGACAAGCCCTTGAGCAAGGCCTTAACCTCAAACAAGCTCCAGGGACACCACAGCTAGGGCTGTGAACTCAAAGCATCTCACCTCCAAATGCGTATTCCATTCAGTGGTGAGATGTGTGCATGTTAAAATAAATCATTCCAGGAAAGACATCAATTTCTAAGGGAAAGTGGATGATTACCTTAATCCTACAACTCCACAGTCACATAAACATGTTCTCCTGAAGCCAGCTCTCAACAAAAGCAGCGTGTGTAAAGATTTCAAGCCTGTGATGTTTGATTTAAAACCAGTGGCTTCAGACTGGCACCGAGGCTTTTTTTTTTTCTGAACGACTGGTCACTAATTGCAGATTCCATTATGCAACACACCTCATAGTCACTTTACATTGAAGCGCCTCTGTAAAGGGGAATTAGCCAAAGTTACTCACATCTCAGGCTTTTTTTGAAGCGCTTCACATCGTGAACGAAAAAACATGTCTCGATCCACTTCTAACCCAAAACATCAAAGAAAAGAAAGGCATGGCATGACTTCAGATGTAGAGGGAGCACCCAAAACAGAGTCCTGAGGGGATGAAGCCCGGGACTGAACTTGATTTGATATGACCCCATTCAGAGCTGCAACTCTCAACCCCTCGCCAAGTGGCATAGAGGTGAATGTCTAATACACTGATCCGGAATCCGAGACCCGAATACTTATTCAAAGGGAATTTTCAACAGTTTCAGCTGCTGTTTGTGCTGTAAGTGCAGAGTTTGTGAAGACCAGGTTAAGGGTAATAACAGGTTGTTTGTTTCTAACTGCGGCAATAACTATTTCTATACTTGATGCAGTGACATTTCTCTGAGGATTTGGTAGCATTCAGCCACAAGGTCGTTAGTGAGGTCAGGTTTTTTGGTGTTGGTGTTTGGTGATAAGTTCTAGTTCGCAAACAAGTTCACAATCTTTTTGACCCTATTTGGACTCCATAAGAAATAACTTGGTGTACCACGCTTCTTTGGAAGAGGAGTCTCTGGACGCTGAAAGCAAGTTCGTAGCTGTCAGACGATGAACTGCACAATTCTCTTGATTTCACGTGAAATCCTGTTTGAATTTCCATGACGACAAATACATTTCTCTGCTGGACTCGAGTGAGCAGGCAGCTAATTTAACTGCATACACATTGTCTATTTTATTTGAAGGGCTCCTATGAAATTAATTCATTCATTCAATCATTATCTGTAACCCTTATCCAGTTCAGGGTCGGGGTGCATCCAGAGCCTACCTGGAATCATTGGGCGCAAGGCGGGGATGCACCCTGGAGGGGGCACCAGTCCTTCACAGGGCAACACACACACTCACATATATGGTCACTTTTGAGTCTCCAATCAACCTACCAACATGTGTTTTTGGACTGTGGGAGGAAACCGGAGCACCCGGAGGAAACCCACGCAGACACAGGGAGAACACACCACACTCCTCACAGACAGTCACCCGGAGGAAACCCACGCAAACACAGGGAGAACACACCACACTCCTCACAGACAGTCACCCGGAGGAAACCCACGCAGACACAGGGAGAACACACCACACTCCTCACAGACAGTCACCCGGAGGAAACCCACGCAAACACAGGGAGAACACACCACACTCCTCACAGACAGTCACCCGGAGGAAACCCACGCAGACACAGGGAGAACACACCACACTCCACACAGACAGTCACCCGGAGGAAACCCACGCAGACACAGGGAGAACACACCACACTCCTCACAGACAGTCACCCGGTGGAAACCCACGCAGACACAGGGAGAACACACCACAGTCCTCACAGACAGTCACCTGGAGCGGTAATCCATCTATCGTCGCTGTCCAATCAAAAACATGTAATCATTTGAACACAGCAGTTGTCCTTCACACCGTATGTAAATTTCACGATGAACGAACCAATGGAAATGCTCCAAAATTACTCCATTGAAATTTAATAAGGTTTTTTCCTTCTCCTGTAAAGTGACTGTTCTGGAGACACATGCTTATGTTTTGTATTCTAAATCCGTGACACTCTTACAGAGAGGCCCAGTGGCCCAGAGAGATGACTTCCACTGCTCCGCTGCTCAGGGCTGGGGCTGGGGTTTGAGGAAAAATCAGCATAATATTAAACCAGTGGTTCTCAAACATTTTAGATCAAGTAAAACCTCTATATTATATCAGAGAAAACACACACACACACACACACTCAAACTTGAACGCCGTGGGCATACATGTGTTCACTGCTTAGCGTTTTAGTGAAAGTGCTGAGTCCAACCGTGCAGTAGGAGGGACTCTCCTGAGTGAGCTTTAAACACAGATCTGTCTCAGCATCCATTTTGCTACGAGACTTGGTCTTTTAATCTCTTTGGCAAGTGGTAAACAACCTTCTTCTCCCACATTGTACGGTCTACCTGCTTCTGCTGTTGTTCTGGGATCTGGAAAGTGGGTGGCAGTATTCTTTACTGTGGATGTGCATTGCTGCAAATCTTTACGTTGATACACATGGCATTTTTTCAATGTCAAAATACTCAAATTAATTTTATTTAAAACAGAACAAAGAAACTCTGAAAGGGATTGTGTAATTTACCAATTAAAGCTTTAGATTTTCAATATTAATTCAATAATTATTGAGTGAAATCCCTTCTCCAGTGACTGTAGTAAATGTTCAGGTTTGTGTGGCTGATTTAATATGTTTTTTTTTTGTTGTTAATTCTGTGTGCGCTTTATAAAAGCTGATTTGCTCATTGTAAAACACATCTACAAACCTTTAGACACGTAGCGTATGATGGGAAACCGTACCACAGACTGAATATGTCTACGAAACGAGTTTATTGCAATTATTTCTTCCATTTCTCTAAATCTGGTCTTGGTCTGTGCTACCGTGACTCTTCTCATTGCTTCACCAATATTCAGAAGGAATGTCTGAGGCAGAGTTAACATTAAAGTCAAAACATGAAGACCATTAAGCAGTTCAAAGAGGAACCCCAGTCAAAAGCACACAAAATGCCCAAGAAAAAAAAAAATGCCTGCCTTCCCACCAGCTTTTGTCATTCAGCCCCTCCTGCCTGCAAATGGCGAGGGCTAATTTTCCTGTTTTTGCTGGGAAGATTTCACAGTTCATGAGATCAAACGCTGGCATAAGCTCTTGGTTTGTTTACACCAGCCTACACCCCAGCGAGAGCCGAGCCGAGCGGCTCATTTTCCACATTTGCCTTATTTTTTTTTTTGGGTAGGAACCCCTCCTTCCCTCACCCCTAACACTATCCTTTACCACCCGGAATATTAACTTTCACACTCTCTTTTCCGTCCTGTTCTCACCGTCCATCTCTTTGAGAATCTTTCAACATAACCCCCATCACATAATCTGCTGGCACAACCCGGCTTTCAAACTTTCACATGCTCTGCAGGTCTCTCTCAGGCTTTGTGTGTCCCTAGGTGTTCTGTCTTTAAAGACTAGAGTGCGGTGCCGTTTTCTGATCTCTATCAGCGATGGGCAGCTAGAACAAGGTGCTGCTCAGAACCTTCTGCTTTCTCCACTTTGCAGCGGTCCAGATGAGGCGCATGACTTCACTCTCAGGGAATGTTTGGGGGAAAGGGGGGGTAGCTCCTATAGAATCCCTCATACACAGATACACACACTCCTATCTGTTGTAAATTCAGTGCTACAGGCGTATCCCCTGTCCTACAAATGCTGGTGGGTTACCTTTATTTAACAAATCACCTCCATGACACAGAGAGGGTGTGTTAAAGTTGTACTTTGCAAGATTTTAAGGCGTGTACATACGATTATATGCAAGTTTGTTCACCGCTAGTCAAATGAGTGGCTGTATTTAATCATTTTAAAGGAATAATGCATCAATTCAGCCAGAATGGTAAAGTGGCTGCCTTGTTTCTGCACTCGTGGTCCATTTTATCAGCTCCACTGACCCTAGATGTGCACTTTACCCAGTTCGTCAATGGCCAGGACCTTCAAGACAAGTGCAGGGGTCTTCTCAGTTAGAAAAACGTCCCCACGTGTTTGTGTTAGTCATCCTAGTGGACTTCATCAGTGGTCACATGACACTACCCACAGGACTCTGTCGGCTGGATGTTTTTGGTCGGTGGACTAGTGACACCGAGGGGTTTAAAACTCCAGCAGCACTGCTGTGTCTGATCCACTCTACACCAGCACAACACACAGTGTCAGTGCAGCAGTGAGAATGACCCACCTCATTGTTACATGAACATGGCAGCTCTAGGTGTGCACTCGCTGGGGTATACGTATTCCTTTTGGTATCTTATCATTTATAGCTGCTCTGCTGCCATAGGTTACTAGCGAGTGGTTTACAAAGTTCTCAGTCCCTGATTGCTTCCACATGGCAGGAAAGCAGTCCTTTCCTCTCCCTCTGGAGTCTTCTGATGTCCTCTAGCATTGTTGACGGACTCTTGTTGATGCACCCATCATGCAAACGCATATTTTGTTGTTTCTCCTGCACGGGCGTCTCTGCAACCATACTGTTTAATCACCAGGAGGATGTTTAGATTTCCGTTGCACATCGAAGAGAACAAAAACGTAGCCCCTCCGTCTTAACCCTCCAAACAAGAACCATATGTTTGTCTTTCGCTCACTCGCTTGCAAACCCTCTTCTCCTCTACCTCCTCCTTCCCCTCCAGAGCCCCTCCACTCCTCCACGGCCCACACTACCCCCAACTGGCTTTCCATGGGAAACGTGGAGGCCCAGAGATCCAGAAACACATGTGGTTAGCCATAAAAACTGCAAATGGACTGTACACACTCTCTCTCCCTGCTCTCAGCCCCCAGACCCCTGAACCCAGTACACAGAAGAGCAGGACGGAGTTGAAAAGAATTAAAAGAAGAAGATGAAGAAGAAGAAGAAGAAGAAGAAGAAGAAGAAGGAGGAGGAGGAAGAAGTACTGAACAAGAAGATAAAAGTGAAGGCGGCAAGACAAGAGACCTTGGCAGAAAGCCTTTAAAACAAAGCAGTGGAGATAGGCAACAACCCCGTCGGTTTAGTGGAAAGAGCAAAACAAAGACAGTGAGCGGCCACACGGTGGGGGACCATGTGACTCCAGGCCATTGCTCCAACTGGCCTCCAAAACAATGGGGATCCTGTTGTGAGAGCGGGCATCTGTTTAGCAGCACGAAGACCTAAGACAAACATCTCCACACAAGACAATGAGTCTGGGGCTGCCATTCTGCTAAAAGCCCACCACATGCAATAAAAGATCCCCTGAGAGACAGAGTTTCAGAGCCCACTCCTCCATGTCCTGGTGCGTCCTTGTCTGCATTGCGACACTTCTCCTTCTGCATTGTGTTTCTCTCCTCTGGATGTCAACCAGTGCTCTCTCTACTGTCCTGATCACAAGAGGAAAAAAAAACTGAAACAATTGAAGCACATATTTTCTTGTGCCTTTCTTTGTTTGCCATGCCAAGGAGAAATGGTTTACAGCTGAGAGCCTGCGCCGGCGTTCTTAAATGTGACTCAGATGTTTATTATAAAAGACACCTACTGCTGGGCAAGGGCTGAACGCTGTATGTCCAATGGTTCATAGAGTCCAGTTATAATTAAAGACCTCAGAGCACAGTGGAAATAGTCGTGTGTATATACAGTACCAGTCAAAATTTGGACACCTCTCCTCATCAGTGATTGGTGGAGTAGAGCTAGTCACTGTATAGAGCTGTGTACCAGCCCCTACCTCTGTACAAACCCCAGTTACAGTCTCAGACACATTCAGAAGGGAGCGGTTCTACAGATTAACTCTCGACGAGGCCACAGCCGTTCACTGAAAACCGTTCCAGGTGACGACCTCATGAAGCCGACTGAGAGAACGAAGAGAGTGTGTGAAGCTGTCATCAAAGCAACAGGGGGCTACTGTGAAGAGTCTAAAGTATAAAACATATTCTGCTTTCTTTAACACTTTTGTGTTTACTACATTATTCCATATGTGTTCCTTCATAGTTTTAATGTCTTCCACATTCATTTACAACGTAGAAAATAATAAAAAACAAAATGAGAAGGTGTATCCAAACTATTGACTGGTGTTGTACACTCACAACATGTGGAAAACGGCCCAAAACCAAGGAAACCCTCCCTGAGTGAGTGTGTCCAAACATGTGACTGGTACTGTATATATATCATAATGTGTGTGTGTGTGTGTGTCAGTGTGTATACGTAATGACCTATGTATAATTACCCTAAAGATACATGAAACAAAATGGGATGCTATGCAGCTTATGATAAGTTTTCTAGCTCTACACTGTGGCACTGAACTCTCAGGAACGGTGGTCAACATTTATGGGATAGATGGGCACTGTGTTTATTATCCCCAGCTAATCTGTCTAATATTCTCATGCCTGAATGCCATCAAAGTCACACAGAAATGTTCTAGGCTTTAGTGATAACCCTTCTTAGAAGAGTAGAGACTGTTAGCAAATGGGTGATAAACTAACTTTTAACAGACATAATTTAAAGGTAATGTTCATGACTGTAATCACAAAATACTTATAAAATTTGCAGGATTTTTCCTCACAGTTTGCTGCTCTCCAGTCTGTTCGAGTGCTCATAATTAGTCTAACGTGTTCACGAAACCCCGGTGTCTGCAAATAGGTAAAAAACCAAATGTCTCAGTACAGTATGCTAGGCTTTCCCTCTCTGGTCATGTCAGAAAAATGGCATTTTGGAGGTTTATAGACAACAAAGAGACCTCCATACTTTGAAAAGCATGAACCAAGATGAGGGTACTGCACTTTTCCTGCTCCATAGGTGGGTAAAATATTTGTTGTAGATGAAACTGACTCTAAATTCAGGAGAGCGCTAACTGCATGAAAGTAAACACAGAGCGAAAGTGCTACAAAACTACACAGCTCGAGTTACACATGAGTTTCTGTGGGAATTCAAACAGCGAATAAAAAGTCCCACTTCAGCCAACAACAAGATACGCTTCTGACTCAAACACATCGTTCCACCTTAAAAGACGCTGAACTTCTGAACGTAGACAAACCAGAGAACAGTGTTTCCCCACAATTGTAGACATTCCCTTTAAGGCATTAAAGTTCGTTATTCTTATTCAATACACTCTATAAAATTCTGTGTTTGTGCTGTTAGAATTACCTCATTGTTTCTACATTCATTGTTCATTCTCTCAGCTCCACTGACCACACAGGACCATTTTGTTGAGTTACAAATGAGTTTCTGTGGTAATTCGAACAACCTGCGGTGGACTAACAGCAGCCGAAAAAGGGTCAAAGACCGCAAGGTCTCAAAGACATCAGCACTTCACTCTGGCTGTGGGTTTACACCCTCAATGTCTGTCCCCCAAGCCTCCCTTACTGCAGGTTTCCCCTTTTATTACCTTAGCCCCGCCTCTTGTCTAATTGGACTAACCCAATTCTGGCTGAGGGGTCACTAAGTTAACTCTAGGAGGACGTATGAGAACAAAACAAAACAACAATTAATAAATATTGAACATAGCGGTGAGTATTAACATATGTACATTACTTTTAACTTGTTGACTTTCATCCTTTTACAGGTTCCTAGATTCAGCTCTCCCTCCCCCTCTATACTCCACCATGGGCCCATCGACTGCAACGAAGCGAGACACCATTCCCCAAAGAACAGGACCAGAGACACAAGGTTCATTAATCACAGTCTTGATGATGGGGCAGACTCACAGACGAGTTACACTTTTACACATGAACAAGGTACAGTCGCTTCTTGCTCAAAAAGGAGTGGGAATTTTGTTTTGCTGCGAGAACAGTAGTCCTCCAGAATCGTCTACGACGCCTTTAAGCCTCTGGTGGAAGCTCATGGAGTAACACTCTGCCCTGCCTCCTCCATAGACTTTTGATTGACCTCATCTCCCTTCGAGTGTGGTCCCAGAAGAATGCAATGGTTTGGCAGAAGCAGCAGTGCCCGCTCTGCCCGGCAAAACAAAGCCAGACAGGCACCGTGTTGGTTTGATCCAGAGAGGTGTTGGCTCTTTGCAAAACCTTGCCCAATATTTCGCCCTGGGCTTTAGTCAGAAGGATAAGAGAGGAGGGGTCACGTGAGAGGTTTGCTCTCTCTCACCATGGTGGCTGCATCTGGACAGGGCCCAGACCAAGCCTGGCTGACCACACTCCTCACTGCTGTCTGGGGAATCCAGGGTGCGGTGGACAGCTATGCACAACCCTGCATGTTCCGACTCAAATTGCGGGGTTATGGGAGGAAGGAGTGGGGCCCTGGCTGGAGTCTCGCAAGGGCAGAAAGAGAGAACAGAGACAGAGAGAGAGAGAGGAAATGATAAAGAGAGAGTGAGGGAGAGCGAGCATGGCACTCTTCAAAGCCAGACTGGCGTCACATCCCATCAACCCCGCGTTCCATCACCATGGATTTACTTCCTGTTTATCCCGTTGTTTAGCTATGCCTTTGATCAGCCATGTGACAAGTATCACAAACAGGTGCTTAGAGTTAAGGTAAACAAGTGCTGCAACTGGCAGACAAAGATTGCGTCGCACTTCCTCCAATTACAAGCCAGCACTCAGGCATTTGAATAGATGTGTGTGTGTGTGTGTGTGTGTGTGTGTGTGTGTGTGGCTGCTGTCGTCCCCTTGTTCGCGGACGCCGGAGCACTCTTCTGCTGCAGCGAGGTCTTGATTTATGTGGTATGAAATGAACCTAAAAAACAAATTCAGACTTTAATTGGAGTTTAGTTGTTATATATTACGAGGTTATGCTTAAAAAACACGGGATAACACACGCCTTTAATCTGCTGTTTACAGCCAAGAAGCTCAGGGACTTAGGCTCTTTATTAACCTCCACAGGGTCAAAGCACGCTCCGCAGTGTTCATCTTTAATTACATGTAAAATACAACCACTTGACTCCAGCTACACCGAGTTTCTCTAAAAGATATAATTCCCATAGTGCAGCCGCACAGTACAATTATTTTTAATGAGTGCCTTATTTAACGGGCTAATGTACATTAACTTGCAATGTGGTTGCATTCTTGTTTTTCATTTTTTTTAAACCTATGATGATGTATAATATGAGGTTTGAGTTGTATTTTTATGTTGCAGCAAGACATCACAAGAGCCACTGCGATAAAAGCCTGTTTAGACACTGTATACACCCACCTTCACACCCGCCTAATGCAGCAGGGTCTAGGTCAAATACCAGAAGTGTTTTTGCACAACACCTCAATCAAGAGCTGTTTACACAAATGAGCTCTGTCTTTTCCCTTTCTAAGAGAACCTCCATGATCTCTACCACGACAGAAAATGGTATGCTCCGTTTGCAGAGATCACGCAGGCCGCTAAACCCTCCTCGTCTTGCAAGGTCTTTATCTGTACTGCGGTATACACAATGTATTCACTTCAGAGGGTTTTCTAACCCTTGGCAAGGGAAGGTTTTCACAAACGACCCCCAGAAAAGAGGGTCGTTCCGAGGAGCACCGGACTGGACAATGCCACAGAGTGCAAACCCGTACCTTTCAAGGCTGGGGTAGAATATATGCAGTGACCTTTACTGATGAAAGTGCTGCAAAATGGTATTTTAACAATACGGCTATGACCTTTCAATATAAAAGGCAGCAAAGAAATGCTCTCAGGCTATGCACCAACTCCGGAGGTGGAGCTCATTGAAACAGGTGAAACTATTTGGGAGAGGTATACTGTATGTCCAAATGTTTGTAGACACACACTGTAATTAGTGAATTCATCCTCTTTACAGTGCACTCCGCATTTATAATCCCCGAAAGAAAAGGTTGAAATGAAATGTTCAGACTTGAGTTCAGTTTCCTTGGTCTGGAACAAAAACAAGAAAATGAAACACTGTTACATTTAAGTCCTCCTCTGGGTCGAGTTCAGACGGACACATTTACAATCGGACCAAAGTAACACACGACACGGTTATGATTTATATTTCGCAAGATTCCAGATTCCTCATCTGGGCTCATTGTGTGTGTTTACCTGCAGGTATCAATCAATCATTCATTCATTTATTCATTATCTGTAAGCTCTTATCCAGTTCAGGGTCGCGGTGGGTCCAGAGCCTACCTGGAATCATTGGGCGCAAGGCGGGAATACACCCTGGAGGGGGCGCCAGTCCTTCACAGGACAACACACACACTCACACCTGCGGACACTTTTTGAGTCACCAATCCACCTACCAACGTGTGTTTTTGGACTGTGGGAGGAAACCGGAGCACCCGGAGGAAACCCACGCAGACACAGGGAGAACACACCACACTCCTCACAGACAGTCACCCGGAGGAAACCCACACAGACACAGGGAGAACACACCACACTCCTCACAGACAGTCACCCGGAGGAAACCCACACAGACACAGGGAGAACACACCACACTCCTCACAGACAGTCACCCGGAGCAGGAATCGAACCCACAGCCTCCAGGACCCTGGAGCTGTGTGACTGTGACACTACCTGCTGCTCGACAGTGCCGCCCATCAATCAATCAATCAATCAATCAAATTTTATTTATATAGCAGTTTTCATGACAGAAAGTTGCCACAGAGCAGCTTTACAGAGATCCGGGTCCAAGTCTCCTATGAGCAGGCCAAGGGCAACAGTGGCAAGGAAAAACTCCCTCAGGTAGCTGTACAAACAGCGAGAGGTGATCAAATGGATAAAGGAGGCAAAACTGCAGCAGAGGGGGAGCTGTGCTACTGACCAGGCACCACGGACTGAACTGAGCTGTGCCAAGCCGAGCCGAGTAGGTACCATGTAGTGGAAAAGTGCATCTAATGTCACAATGCAGTGCTGACTACAGAATTAAAAAAGCCTCATGGAGCAGTGGAATTGTGGGATGAGTTGAATTGGGGATTGTGATACATAACCACTAATCCAACATCTGTACCTGACCTCACAAAAGCTCTCTGGGCTGAATGCCATCAAACCCTCACCAAACTGTTGAATCATTGAGTCTAAAGTGTTCCCAAAACAATAGAAGTTGCAGCAAATGTGACTCATTTCTTTTTAACACATTTCATTTCAGCAGAAAGGAATGAATGAGCAGGTTTTCAAACATTTACCCCATTTATACTATCATCATCATCACCGTCTTCATCTTCTGTACCCTAACCGTACCTTATACTATGGGTATGGACAATATGTATGGGTAAAGTATGGGTATTATTATCATCCTACTGTTTGTAGCACACAGCATTGACAAGAGAAAGCACAGGACAAAGTTGTTTGAGGAGCTCAGAAAGGACAAGAATTTTAAAGCTAAAGGCTATAAGACCATCTCCAAGCGGTTCCTGTACAGTTGTGATTATTATTAAGACGGTTTAAGGTCCATAGGAACATAGCCAACCTTCCAAATAAACACAAGATGAAATACAGGAGTTAGACAGTGAAAGTGAAACACCTGTCATTGTAGTGTGGGAGGTTTCATGGCTAAACTGGAGCAGCCTGGTGGACAATCTTCATTAACTCCACACTGCACCAGTAAGACCATGTGCATCCAATGGTTCAAACACTGTGTCCTGAAGGCGGTGCCGTGTATCAGGACGACAACGCACCAATACACACAGCGAGACTGGTGAAAGACTGGTTTGATGAACATGAAAGTGAAGTTGAACATCTCCCATGGCCTGCACAGTCACCAGATCTAAATATTATTGAGCCACTTTGGGGTGTTTTGGAGGAGCGAGTCAGGAAACGTTTTCCTCCACCAGCATCACGTAGAGACCTGGCCACTATCCTGCAAGAAGAATGGCTTCAAATCCCTCTGACCACTGTGCAGGACTTGTATACGTCATTCTCAAGACGAACTGACGCTGTATTGGCCTCAAAAGGAGGCCCTACACCGTACTAATAAATTATTGTGGTCTAAAACCAGGTGTTTCACTTTCATTGTCCAACCCCTGTACAAGGCCAAGGTGCATCAGTGTCTGATCCCACCATCCAAGAAGACTCTGAAGAAAAACATTAAAAGAGATTAATTTGCTGTTGTACGTATGAACAAGCAACAATGGCTTTAGCTAAGTGTCATTTGGACAACAGAAGGCAAAACTGGAGCTTTTTGGCAAGTCACATCAGCTCTATATTCACAGATGAAAAAATGAAACATGGAGGAGGCTAGGCTTATGTTTGAGGGCTGCTTTGCTGCATCTGCCATGGGGTGACTTCGATCTGTGCAGGGAACAATGAAATCTCAAGATGATTAAGGCATTCTCGAGGAAAACCTACTGCTCAGTGTCAGAACACTCTGTCTCAGTCGCAGGTCACGGGTCCTCCAAAAAGTAGTCGAGAACGTCTAAGAAGAATACACTGGACTGTTCTGAAATGGCTCTCTGTGAGCCCTGATCTTAATGCTATTAACCATCTGTGACACCCTTCAAACATGAGACGGCCGGAGCAGTTCGCTCAGGAAGTGTGGGTCAAACTACCTGTCGACGGGTGCAGAAGTCTCATTTAGAGCTACAGACTTTTTCCAGTAAAGCTTGTGCCAACACACGAGGTTAAAGTCGCCTCATACCTTGTCCATGCCATTTTCATTTGTTTTATTATTTAAAATACTCTGCTGCATCGAAAAAAAAAATCAAAAGCATGGTCTGATTTGTATAAACCATGGAATAAAAGAATGATGGATGCCAATTACTTTAGTCAGTTTCAAGTTATTTCTGAGGAAACTGTGAATTGCTCTTCCTTTTTTTTTTTTTCATGGAAAGGCACCAACGAATTTGTCCACGTCTGTAACGTACTAACCGAGTATTTGAAAGCTTTCTGCATTATACAGAACCAGATGTTGGGAAGTGTAAGCAAAGTCAAGGACTATATTCTACCCTCATTAAAACAGACTGGTCATGTACCGTCGAAACACAAAGCTAACACAAGGGAACATCTTAGCAATAAATAATGTTGGATTTAAAGGGAACATCTACGATTGTGGAGATTCGTAGACGATCACACACTTTATTTTTGTCCCAGTGCATGGTCATTAAAACCAAGACGTAGACAGTACATAAACCCATCAAGACCAGTGTAGTGACCCACATATGTAGCCCGGCATACGCAAAAACGCAGAACCCAACGGGGCTGTGTTGAGGCAGTCGGGAGAGGATGAGAGGAAAGGGACAGTGGCGGGTTTTGGAGGAGTTTCAGAGGTAATCCGACATGAAAGGCTCGTCTGAGGCGTTCACACGCAACCTTATCCAGCTCGCCTCGACACAAAGCACCGCATCCGACTTAATGAAGGGCCTGGACTCCAGCACGGTGGCAAGCAAAGACACGACACACTCTCCCGCCGTCTCCCTCGCCTGCGTTCACTGAGAGGACATGGTAACACTACCTGCTCAGCACACATGCCTCTGTGGATCTATGTCTGGTAAAAGGCCACATGAAGCAACGCCAGCAAGTTTACAGACCGTCCATCTCCCAGCTGAAGGCACACAAAGACAGACGCACGCGGCCAGGCCGGGACACAGCCTACCCAGCCCAGCCCTGAGGCAGCGCGCTCAAAGTGCAAGCGCTTCTTTAGTTGTAATCATAACCTGGACTTAGCATCTCCGCCACCATCACCACACCCGGAGCTTTTTCATTTTTCTTCCCTTTTTTTAGAACGTTTGTGCCCTTGCAGGATTTTCTGACGCCTTGCTTTCTCTCCATCTCTCGTTCTTCATCTCCTCCTCCTCCTCCTGCAATTCTTTGCCTTCAGAAACCATTAGTGCCCATTCAAAATAAACATCAAGGGAGTGCTTTGATGTGTCTCCTGGCAATAGCCCATCTCCTCAGTCTCTGTCCCGCTCTCTCTCTCCCTCCCTCCCTTTCCCCCCTCTTCCTTCCCTATTTATCCTTCGCTTCCTTATTCTTCCTTTCACCACCGCCCCCCTAAACCTTGTCATTTCTGTTTGTCCC
This sequence comes from Hoplias malabaricus, assembly GCF_029633855.1. Classification (NCBI taxonomy): domain Eukaryota; kingdom Metazoa; phylum Chordata; class Actinopteri; order Characiformes; family Erythrinidae; genus Hoplias; species Hoplias malabaricus. Next base: position 5,374,987 of record NC_089812.1, on the reverse strand, counting down.
GCTTTTTCGGTCCTAGCTCTGGGTTTTGTTTTGTTTTCCCCCCTTTTACCTGGCACACAAATCTATCAACAGAGACCCGTTGTGTCGTGGAACTGGTTTGGAGCCACACTCTCCTTGGAGCAACAAAAGCTAGTGGCACAATAGTCCCCAGCCTTGCAGTGTAAGGCGAGGGGGGGGGGGGACTGGAGATTGGAGCCAGCTTTAGCTCGCTTTCACACACACACACACACACACACAATCACACTGTTTATTCCAGCCAAAGCTTCGCTTAATGCCAATTACCATCCTGCACAAAGCAGGGAAAATGAAACAGTTAAGAGGTCTTCCGAGTGCAGTTGTGCTCCTCCATTTGCCAGACACTGCTGCCCGTCTGATCCTCGGTTCACACATCCACGGCTGGAGGCCCACAGATCTACTCCGTTTGTTTTTATCTTCTGCTCTACTTCACCTGATTCGGTAATGAGCTCATGGGCTGAGATATAGCTGTCAGTGCTGGGGAAGCAGAAACAGAGCAGTGCTTTGGTCTTGTAATTTGGCCACGGCTCATAAGATCACCGGATCGTCAGGGACCATCAGGACAGAACGGGTCGTGCTACACCCGAGACCACCTCGACGCCGCTGGGGAGTGGGAGATCTACTTGTTTTGGGCGGAAGCTATAAAAACAGAGCAGGGGTGGAATGACGGGGGCAATTAAGAGATGGGAAGTGAAGAGCTGGGGGGGAGGGGGGGAGGGTCAGGAACTCTGACCACATCGTGCCAGGCCTGAGCTGGGCATTACGTTTAAAAGCAGCTTTATACACTGCAACTCTCCTTCTCTCTTCACATACACTCATATATATATCGCATACACACACACACACACAGACTCAGACAGAACAGGGCTCTGGTGGCCAAATTACCGCTGAATTTATTAATTTTCTGCAAGGGAGCGAATTAAAAGGCCGATAATGGGAACAAATATGCCTGAGATTTCTCACCAGGGTCTGAAGCGCTTCATTAAGACGTGCATTGTCTGCTGCAGTTTCCAAAGGAGGTGGGGGGGGGGTAGTGTGGGGGGCTGGGGTTGAATCTAATCCTCCCAATTAGCCCCAGGAAGAGGCCCAGCCCTCACCCGGGGTGCTGGCAAGTCTGCCTCCTGCCTCCCCGAGCAGCAGCAGAGACCTGGCCCAAGCGTGGAGAGGGCGCTGAAGAAAAGCTTCATCAAAGCTCCCCCCTTCGGCTCTCAAGTGAGCACTCGAAACAGTGATCTAAGCCAGGCAGCTAAAGCCATTCCCACACGATACTATGCAAACGCACCGGCGCTCCTTGCCAAACAGGCAACCAAAAACAACCTGATAGCTCTCGCCGAAGGTTCCCACCTACAATGGAGGAGGGGGGGTGGGGGTACACTTAAGGAACCATGAGGGCTTTCTTTTTTTCCCTGGGAGAACATTATAGTTTAGGAGTTGTTTCTCATGGCGGGGACTTTGGGAAAGGGCTGGGCTGGTATTTCATTAAGCGCAGGTCTGGGAACAGCTTGGAATGCTCAGAAGCCATAGGCAGCATGAGGGAGTGAAGTCGTGAACGGCGCTTTAACGAACAGCATTGACGGCCAATCGGGGGAGCAGTTCAGGATGGGCTCCCTGTGCTCTCTGTCATCATCGTGTCTGCAGCAGTCACCCCGAGAGACGTAGCCCAACACCAACAGATCCTTCAAGCTCTGGGACGTGGGGATGAGAGGAGATCAGCGCTATGTTCATTACATTCCCGTTCGTTACCTGTAAACGTCCATTAAACACAGCCTCAGACAAACTCACTGTCCACAACGATCAGTTAAAGAGAAAGTCATCAAGCAAAGCCCGGGAGTTCATTTGAAAAATATAAACATTTTAATAAAGGCTACATCTCTTCATAATTACAATAATTAAAGTACCAAGTCATCTTTAAAATGATGCTCTATATAATGCATAATTTACATTTAAGTGGAACAGAAAAACAAAAGCCTTGGAAAATAAAAAACCCAGAATATCATGATTACAAGATATCCAAAGCATAAAAAAAATCTTTGAAACATAAACCCCTTTAGAAAAGCAAGGGAATATTACACCCTGAAGCAGGGCAGCACACGGCATGGTATCCATGTAGGCACAGGTACTGCAGTCTAAAACACTAGCATTAGTGTACACTCCTCTGCTGACAATGCCAATGCATAACTATGTCCTGTCCGGGAGCTCGGTGCTTCTGTATGGCCTTAGCGCACTCCTGCCACTGTGGATACGACTTCAGTACTGGACACAACCCACTTCTGTGCATCTGCTCATTCCAAGTTCAAACAGAGAGCTCAAATCAAGAGGCCTTTCTCTTCCTTGTTCTTTTTGGAGGTTGGTGGCAGTTCGTAATCATGTAAGTGATCGTCTTAGCTGTAAGAACACACCGCAATGCTTTTCTTTTTTTCCTTTGTTCATTCCAGGATTATACCTGAGCCTCCAGGACAAGGCCGATCAATCACGTGCGATGCCTGGGACCAACAACTCAAAAGGCACTATGACACGACGCGAACGGAGCGATCACCGAATGAGCCGAGCGCTTCGAGAGAAGTGATTAACATCCAGCAAGGAAGTCATGTCCTCAGTGGAAGGCATAGAGACTCCTGGCATAGTCCATTCAGTTAAGGGGGGGGGGGGGACTCTAGATAGACTTGTGTCCATGCATGAGTTTACATTGGAAAGATCTCCCAATTCAACGAAGCAGCTTGTCTGTCCATCGGCTGGACATGGGGCAGGAGGGAAATGACGGTTTAATAAATATTAATAGTCTTTTTAACTTGTGACTAAAGCATATTATAACGTGCACATAGGAGCACCTCTGCATACACACTCACACACACCCACATGCACACACTTACAAACAGCTACAATTAGCACAACTAAACGTCGGTCAGCAGTCCACGGAGCGGGCCGCACCACTCGCGGTGCACTGTAGTCCCTCGGATAAAAAGGATTTCGCAAAACAAAACAAAAAAAAAACAGTCACCCGCATCTTCAGACAGTGGTCATACTTTGTAGCGTCTCTTGAGTGTTCCAATTGCTAGGAATGGTGCAAGATCTCCCAGGCTGCATTGCTGGAGTCCTCCACCAATAGGCGTACTTCATTGGCTAGTATTCCTTCAATAGCTTGTCGAGCCAAAAAGTAAGAAAAAAAAACAAGTGTAGTGGATATATTAACATTTCTTTAGCTTGGGAAACTAGTTGAAGTCCGTTTCTTTGCTTTGAGCCTCGTGCTGTGTGCGGAGGGCTGTTCCTGCACGGCCTGAGCTAGCGGACGGTGCAGTCCATGAGTCCGTTAGTCCATTCTCTCCACTTTTCCCAGAATCTTGCCCTCGTACATGGGAAGAACGGTACCGTCGTCCCATACTTCCTCAAAGACGGCTCCGCACTCGAACTCATCGCTGGCCTTCTTGAAGTAGTACCTGCGGAGACACGGACGTGAAGGGTTAAAGCTCTGTAGTCAGGACAACACTTTAAAAACTGCATCTGCTTTTACATCATTTTTTTGCGGGCCGGCCTACACCCCCCCCCACACACCCCTCGCCTCAGGTCCTGGGTTCATCTGCAATTGTTTACTTGAGTCAGTGGGGAGCCTTGGAAATGAGCTACTGACGAGAGGCTCGAGGCACGCAGCCATTGGTAACAATCTGATGTGCAAAGGTCAAAAAGAAGCCCCGATCCCTTCCAACTACACATGTTCCTGAAGGGGAGAAAGATGCTTCTGATCTTTCTGAGGACAGAAATGGCTTTAAAAACAAAACAAAACACACACACACAAAAAAGCCCAAACCTGATCCATAAATAAAATAAGCCCCTCAGAGTCCTGTCCCCAGCCTCGTATTGTTGTCCAGGTCCACTCTGGGCCAAAAAGGGGGCTTTGCTCTAAATTAGAGGGTGGCTTAAATCCTGACGCCCCTCCTCTCTCTCCTGCTTGTCGCCAGTGTTCCTCTGTCTACTGGTGTCTAATTGGGAGCGCTGTCAAATGAAGGGCTTCTTTCACAAAGGTTGATATTTTGGGTGCCGGAATGTCTGCATGTCACCACACACACACACACACACACACTCTGACTCTTGCTTTCTCCCTGTTCTTGGCTGGTGACTGGGCCGGGGCTGAGAGGGGGAGATACCTCTCAGGTTGACGGAGTGTGTGACCCGGGGTGAGGAAGCTCATCGTCTTCAGGAGGTCACATGCTCCAGGGCTTGGCCCCTCTCCCTCACTCTCTCTGTGAAACCAAGAACAAGGCAATGATCCCCCTCTCCGGCTCCCCTTTCAAACGGAAAAGGAAGCAGCAGGGGAGAAGTAGGGGTGAGGAGTAGGGGGCCTGCTCCAATTAGCTCTGTAATGGAAAATGCCCCCGTTCGCTAAGAAACGTGGTGCGTTCTCGAATTCCACGAGTTAAACTTTCATTTTACGAGCAGACTCCACCAAGTCATACAAACAATGCACATAAAACATCTACAGGAACAAGGGGGGGGGGGGGGGATTGCTCAACTTTCAGCAAACACCGCTGGCAGAATGAGTGGCTGCTTCTAAAAAGAAAGGAGGCAGTTCACATATAACATACAGGGAGATTTCAAATGAGGGGCCTTTGCAGAAAAGTTTCTTCTCTGTTTTTCAACACACACCCGAGACGGAAGTGATCTATTGTCCCTCTCGGTGGAACTTTGTAAATACGAGACAAAGTAAAAGAGTAAGACATGCCACATAATTACATTCTTATTTCTGAGAAAAAAAAAAAGGCTACATCCTCCCCCACAAAAATCTTCAAACGGGAAACACAGCTCTTATTTGCTTGAGGAAAGAAAAAAAAAAAAATCAGAGAACGAAGAAAAAAGAGCAAGGAAAGGAAAAAAAAAGAAAAGTCTTTCCATTGGAACACATTTTATGTGGCAAGATTCTTCTCCTCACAACATCTGGCACCAATATCGTCTGGCAGCGCTGGCAAGTACTGTTCTTTGTTGAACTGCTGCCATGTCGAAATGACCCAGCTCCACACATTTTCTGCTATTAAAACCATCAGCTTTGAATTCACTTGACCTTGGAAAAAAACAAAGAAGGGGGCGAGGGAGGAGAGCCTGAGCTCAGGTACATCAAGCTCCACCGTTAAAGACGAGAAATAAGCAGCGGGAGCCAGATGAAGTGGTTGTGTACGGGGCCGTTTACCGGGTTTAAATCTTTACAGTTCGCTGCTGGACTGGGTCAGCCAGGGGCTTATGGAGAAATAAGAACGATGCTATAGTTATCAAGTCCAATCTTTACGGTCTAATCTGTCTGTCTGCTTCAATAAGCTTTTAAAGCTGCAAAGCGCAAGAAGAAAAGTAGCGGCGGCCATTTGTCAAAGCCCCACTGAAATAAAACAGGACAGAAACAAAGATGTCCTTTGATGTAAATTAGAAATATCCATTGGAAGGGAAAAAAAAACAAAACGATAGCCTTATGTAAACACACACGCACACACACAAGTGCATGAGAGCAATGTAGCTTGATACAATCGGTGAAGAATTTGTGTGAGTCTTTGTGCATGAAATGAAAGGCCTGGGCTTCAAAGACGTGCTTATTAAGTGCGCCTTACGATGAAATCAATACCAGATGTGACCAAACGGCTCCAGTTAAAATTCCCTCTTTCCTTTTCTGTACACCCACCACATCTCTCTCCCTCCCTGCCTCCTCTTTTCCTTTTCCCTCCTTCTCTTCCTACCACCAACTCCAGTAAACAGCTCGCAGTAAACATTCTCCGTTTACACACAACGGTACAGTCTGTGCTTGGAGCGGTTCGACAGGAGAACAGCACAGAAACGACTGGCTGACACCCGGACCGCATCAAGCTCATGAGGCCTTTCCATGTCACCGTTCTTTTAACTGGCTTCCTTTCGCTTATATCTTAAGGAGGTTCTGGCCCCGCTGGGTTGTTCCTGACCAGCACCCACACTGAACAAACAGGGACACGTGTGTACCTGTAGTTGCCTTTTTTGCGGAGCTGCTCTTTGAAGTGGCCGAGGGTGAGGCTGTGCGTCTTCATCATGCGTCGGTACGGGATTTCCTCGCCGCAGAAGAAGTAGGTGACCACCGTCTCGGAGCTGGTGGGGGCGTGGCTGCCGGGCTGCTTCTTTGGCTCTTTTGGGCTGTGGGATCCACAATAAAAAGAAGTGTTAGGGACGACAATAAACGCCACAGAAATAAAGCTATTTTTATCAATCAGTTAAGTATGTGGTTAAGAAATGAACCACCATTAACCAACACAGATCCGACAAAGACAAGGTGTGGATATCTTCAGGGCCACTACAGGTTTGGTGACAGAGGGAACGAAAGCCGGACAGTCACTGTCCGAAAGCCATCGCTGACTAATTCATCCCCCACTCCATCCCTTGCCCTTCTTTTCCTGAGCTTTGTGGCGGCCACTTCAGAAAGTGCCCTGCTCACCCTAGACAGCTGGCGGAGTGAAGGTCATCCAATTAAAAATGAATAAAAAAAGGGGTGGGGACTCGGCCATCAGGTGGCTGTGGCCTTGTGCTTCAAAATGCAAAAAAGGCCCGGGCCAGAGAGCAAGGCGAAAGACGGCAGGTCTTTTTGAAGCAAGGGAAAAGAGAAGCCTTCTTCTGAAGAAGCCGGGCTCATACGCCTGTCCTTGGTGCGCGTGTGTATTGTACATTATTGAACAATGGATCAGAGTGCAGCGAAAGGATCCAGTGTCAATGTATGGGCATAAGAACAGAGGCAAGGCGGGATACTCACTCGTCAGTCTGAGGGCCCTGGCTCAGGAGAGAGGCAGCTCCGTTTTGGAGAGGCACTGGGTGACTCTTGTCTCTTTGAAGGCCTGGGGTTGAATGCCTGGAAATAACAACACATAATAAATATTAACATCTTTCAGCGTATGAGGATGTGATTTCACTTTCAACAGAGCTCAGAAAGCAAAGGAAGTTAGCTGGATCACATTGGAACATGAGAAATGTTGAAAACACACTGCTGGCCTCTTCCTCAAAGCCTTCCACAGTCTCGCGCTTCCTTACGTCTCCATCTTTACACACGCTGGCCATTTAACTATTGCTGGTGGGTCATCCGTTTTTATTTACCTCTGTTTGGGGGGTTTCGAGACTTCCTCCAGGCGTCGACACGCCTCCTCGAGCTGGGCCAGGGTATTGGGTGGAGGAAGAGGAGGCATGGCCGGGTCCTGGACAAAGGGGTGTGCAGGCTGGTGCGCCCGTAGATGCCCGCTGCTGCCACCACCGCCCCAAGTGTGAGTGCGCACTGAGTCGGAAGCGTACAGTTTCCTGGTGCTCTGGGTGCTGCGGAGACACAAGCAGCAAGCCGTCAAACTTCTATCAATGACATGGATTGGATTGATTTTGGGACATTGTGGGATTGTGGGAGTTCTGACCTGTGGGGCTTGTGCTTGGCCTGTCGTTCGCTCTCTAAGATCCACTGCCAGACGTTCTGCGAGCGGTCGGCGCTGTCAGTGGGCAGCTGCAGTGTTGGAGTGCCCGACTCTACACCCTCACTGTTCACCTCTTCACCGGACTTGCAGAGACGCTTGGACAAAGCACTGGAACATCTGGGAGATGGAAAAACAAACGTTCAATCTGCAATGAAGTGTAGAAAATATGTCTATTTGCCTTTGAATAAACGGATATATCTCTACCCTTTTAATGCGTCTATTATGAGGTAATTGCACTGTACTAAATTGAAAGGTACCTCGCTGTTAAGAAAAAAACTGTAAGAATCAGAATAAAGATTTTTAGCATCAATAACCGAATAAGCCCAGAGTGAAGTGGCTCACCCTAGTGTGCCTTCCGCTGGGCTGCTTCCCTGCTCACGGCCGAGGCTGCGACTGCGTGTATAGGGCGAGGGGCAGCACTCGGAGACCCCTGGGCACAGGCACTGTACTCGCTGCGCTGCCTCAGCCTCGATCTGCTCCTTGCTCTTTGGCGTGGAGTGATGGTGGATGTAGTGATGATGGATGTGTTTGGTGGACGGCCGAGACACAAACGCTCGCCCGGGTAGGTAACTGCCCAGCATGGGTCCACCGAGAGGCCGGGGTCCACCGGGCCCACCCCGGGGCAGAGGCCTCAGCTCCGGCGAGCGTGAGCGGGGCGAGTGGCGGGGCACTCCGGGCGACTGACAGCCGGGTGTCTTGAGCACTCGGGAGAGGTGCTCGTCCAATATCGCCTGCGGGTCTTCTTCGACGGAGCCTGGGGTGAGCAGCGGGAGAGGGTGGGAGCAGTGCTGGGAGGACGAGGCACCGCCACCGCTACTGGAGGGCTCTGATTCCTCACGCTCTTCTTCCTGTATAGATACAGATGCGCAGGAAAACACACCTTTAGGCAACTCTTATAGATCATCTCCGGGTGTTTTTATTTTCACTTTGTGAAACATGTCCCTGGTCCAGTGCCACAATTTAAACATAAACAACAGCATCTTAACTTCGAAAGGACAAGAGAAACACACTGTTTAGTGCATGGATTTACAGCTCTGGTCTTCTGCTGTTCCACCACTAAATCAGGCACAATTTAGAGGTCTTAGAGATGGACTGACCTCCTGTATCTGCTGCAGTCTCTCCTCCAAGGAGCTCATGGTTTCCTGTTCTCTTTTTAGCCTCTCCAGCCGTGCGATCAGCTGCGCAGCAAACGCAGCCGGATCCACTGGGGTCATCTCCTTGGGCGGCCGCCTTGTCCTCTGTGAGAGAAATGGAGAAATGGACACGGTGAATGAGAAGGACAATGAGGATGAGTGGTGGGGGTCAAACGCACACAGCTGCCCTCTACCTGAGCCCAACCCCCCCTTCCTCAAATACACAGCACATGCACACAATCCGGCCTGCACCGCTGGCACAGGCTGCTGCCGGCATGAGCAGTTGGTCACGCTCGGAGGAGCCGCAGCTTGTTCCCTCTGTAGTGCAACCAAGCCACCGGCCCCCGGCCTCGCGAAGGCCAGCCGCTTCAAAGGGCCCTCGTCAAATATCAAACGCGCACTGGGGCTGGGAAGGACAGTGGCTTTACATCTAGGAATAAAAGTCACATATCTACAGGGGAGTGGGGGGTGACAGAGGAGAGAGCGAAGGGAGGGGGGGGGGAGGAGAGGGACTGGCAAAAAAGGAAGGATTAAAAGAAGGGAAAGGAAGATGAGGAGATGAGCAGAGGCTGTGGGGGAGACAGAGAGGAGTCAAACGGAGGGAGATCAGAGGAGCAGAGGTAATTTATTTACCCCATGCACGCTGCGCACCTCTGAGCTACAGCAGCAATGTTATTCTTTCTTCTTCCCTCCCCAAATGTGTGAGCGAGGGCTGGAACAGTGGACACACCTCTTTTAGTGTATTCCGATTGTTTTTGCACTGCACTATCTTGATCTTGGTGGGCTCTGTTTGGTTTCTCTCTGGAGAATAACGTACAGGAGGTTTGTGGGAGTTCAGCTGTGGCATTAGAGTGTTTCCTCTAGGGGCACACTACAGTCAAACCACAGGAAGCTTTAAGAATTGAGAATGTATGGAGTGTGTGTGTGTGAGAGAGAGAGAGAGAGAGAGAGAGAAACTGAAAAGATACTTTGTACGATGTATATTCCCGCACTATGTGAGGCTCTGGAAGAAAGAAGAGAGAGAATGACAGGAGGAAGAGTGCTGGAGACAGCAGCTGAGAAATGAGAGGCAGGAGGAATACGGGGGTGGTTTGCAGGTTGGAATGACTTATGTACTCTCCTGAGTCTCTTCTAACAGGTCAAAGTCACTGTACTCTGGCTTTCAGGAAAAGCTTGGCTTCTTGAAGCTGTCCAGGCAGCACATACACAACCCTAGGAAGCTTCCTCTCTCTCACAAACCCCATGGAGATATTGGGAGGAAGAGAGGGAGGGAGGGAGGGTACTGTAGGAGGGGGGGTTGGGATGGAGGAGGAGGAGGGGAGGGGGGGCTCAATCGCTGTTGGAAGTTGTCACTTTCCTCCGAGCTGGCTCCATTCATCCACTGATCAAAGAGTGGAGTTGATTTTGGGGCCCCGGGATAAAACAGACTCATTTAGAAACGCCTTATTTACATCAACGTGCTGCTCAAACACTCTTAGAGTCATCATCTCAACAAGAGCCAAGCCCGTGTCCCCCACTCGGTAAGAGTTCACTTCGGAGGAGGTGTGTATGGACGTGTGTGTGTGTGTGTGTGTGTGTGTGTGTGTGTAGACCGGACACTTACGGGAAAGGCAGGTAAGGAGACCTGGCCGTTCATCCTCATGTTCCGATGCATCTCCCTCTGAAGATGCTTCTTACTGCCCATTTTGTACGGAGGGATCCCATCACTGCCAGGAAACAGAGTGAAGAAGGATGAATAACAACACACTTGTACTGTAGATAAACAACTGGCTGCCCTCTGCATTGCCCCCTGAAACCTGTTGCCTCCTTCTAAGGATAAGTGCTGTAACTGTAACATTCACAGCCAGGTGAGAGCCGTGTTCCAGTCGAGAAACCAGTTACTGTTACAAAACGTTACTGATAAACTACCACAGAAGTCTTAATATTCCACAGAACTCCCATAGAAGTCTTTACCAGCACGCCACCCGAGCACCTCCTCCTCTCGGGACCCTCTCTTTCCTCAAACCTAGACATCTTCCTCCATCATCTTCAGCTTATTTTTTTAAAAGCTGGGCCAGTTCCCTTTGCTTCACGCTTTTTTCTTTCCCCCTCTCCCACTTGGAAGTGTCTGACCTAGCCCCAAATGCCGTCTCCAGCATGGCTTTGAAAGCTCACAGTCATGCGCACAAAGCCAGCGCTCCAATCTTCATTTGGCAAGCGGCGCTGCAGTCAGCCTCTGATCTCGGCAACATCAAAAGGCTGGTTTGTAAGATAAGGTAATGTTTGAAGTCGGCGCAGCAGCATTCCCTAGCGTCCAAGCAAATCCATAAATAAGATATAAGCAACCCCCCACACTTCCCTCCCTCCCTCCCTCTCTCTCTCTCTCTCTTTATCTAGAAATGAGATTCAGATTCGTGTGCTGTGCTTTTTAACTGAAATAATAATAATAATAATAATAATAATAATAAAAAAACCTCGGCTAATCAAATCAGTCCCAAACAAACAGAACGATGCCTGTGTTCTCTCCCCCTTTCCTCTTTCGCCTTGTCTAGGAGTCCTCGGTGACGAACGTTAAACAGAAAAACAGTGAGTGAGACGTAGGAGATGGAGGAGTGAGGATGAAAGAGGGGAAGATTAACTTTATTATCAGGTTAAAGATGATCTGCAGAGCCAACGCTCTCCCTTTTCCTCGCCAGCGCCGGTTTAGAGGCTTATTAGCAGCTGTCAGAGTGAGGGTTTTGGAAAAGTCAACTCTAACTGCTTGACATTGTATCAAACACATTAAGAGGAGTGTAATTAACAGGTCTAAATGCCATCAGACTCAACTAAACTGAAAAAGCCTGCTGAGGAGCTACAAAGGAGTTGCTAACAATGTCTGAACACTCTAAGTGTTGCACACACCTCACACCGAAAAGAAGAGCAACCATGCAAGCAACACAACCTCTGCCAAAATATTAATCTCCCAAGTTTAATCAGCCCAGCCTTCTCACACACACACACACACACACACACACAGAGACTCCCACAAGCTGCGTGCTGGCCAGCCCTTTGAGGTGTCAGGCGAACAGAGGCTGGCCTCTTTCATGGGCCTAGCTTTATGGGGATCTCCTATTCACTTGTGCAAGTAATTTTCAAAGCAGCCAGCCACCCTCTTATCCCCCTAAGCTCGCCTTGCCTAACAATGGGCTGAAAGCGATTCGGTTAAGCCTTTCATCCACCATGCACTTTATTCCTCACTCCCTGCACTTAACTATGCACTCGCACAATTGGCTCCACCACTAACACACACAGGGGGGTGGGGGACCGGGGGGGAGGAGGGCGCTTTGGGCATGGGCAGGGTTGCATTGAGTCGGGAAGAGTATAGGTTTGGGATGAGGGTGGGGGGGTGTTTGGAATTTAGGGCTGAAATGCTAGAGGAAGTAGTGGTGGCTGAGGCTGTGGTGGGGAGAGTGCCCTAATCCCGGCCACTGTGGACCCCAGGTGACACGCTCTCTCGTACTCCAGAAACCGCTAGACTCTCGCCGTCCGTGCTAACCGACACTGGATCCCCCAGCGCCAGGGCCCAGTCGAAGCAGATCAAAAAGCCCAAGCCATGTGAGCCTGGTTCTCTTTCATTTACTGCCAGCTCGCCTCAATGAGTGTCTTATGGTCCACATGGCCAGCTTTCCCCTTCGCTTTCAAGTCAGGGGACAATAGGGATGGGCGGGGACAATAAATAATGGTGGCCACTAGTTTTAGCAAAGCCCAACAAGAGAGGTCTCTTAGTATGAAGCAAGCCCCCAATACACTGAATGCAATCGGAAGGGTGAAAAAAAAAAAAAGAATGGGAAAAGCGGCCAGTGGCATTTCCTGTGGCCAAGTTTACAGACATTAGTATCATTTAGCGACAGGGACAGGGCACAACAGAGTCCTTCCCAAAGCAGGAATGCCAGCACCAAAGCCCTTTGCTGCAGTACAACAACGCATCCAAGACTCCGCACATTCCTATTAATAACATCTAAAGAGCTGGCTGCCAAGCGGGTCGGCGTTATCTCTCGTTACCAGCTTCAAACAATGAATCACCGAAAAAACGCGCGTAGAGAGATAAAGAGAGGGAGAGAGAGAGAGAGAGGAGCTGGGAACGCGAGGCTTTCAAAAGCTTTCAACATCTGCTAACAGCCCAAGAAAAATATTTTAACCTTTGCCCAGCATCTGAGCAGTGTGCGGGGAAACACACCGGAGGGAGCTGGGGCTGCGCTGAGCTTCTTGAGTGGCGGAAAGAGAAGAAACTTTGAGATAGAGAGGCAGAGAGAGGGTGAGAGAAAGACAGACAGAGGACACCATGTACTGCTTTTGTTCCTGAGCTAACTGGGGTTCAGGATGCGTTCTCTGCGTGCGTTTACATTTAAGGAAGCTGAACTTACACACTGCTGTCGGTCATGGACATGGAATCGTCCGTCAGGGCGTCACTGGAGATTTCGCTGTCGTTGGCACTGGTGGTGGGGGCGAAACTGCAGCCGGAGGCCACATGGAATGGGTTCCCTGGATCGCCGCGTCTATACGACCTGGATTGACAAGAAGGGCACCTTTAAGTGCGCTGCCACACAAGGAGACAGCTTTGGAATCTTTTAACCTCATACCAGCCTCTAAACGCAAGTCAACAGCCAGCGAGAGCGTTTCTGTTTGTTTGTGTGTGAGGAGGGACCAGGGGCTGTTTTAGCACCGGAGTTTGGGGGCCCTAAAGAATGTGTCACAGTTGCCTCAGTGGGTTTTTCTCTGCCTCTTTTATGTCCCCTCCCCCCCCGAGGCTGCTGGGAGAACAGTGAAAGGGGGGGGGGGTGGTAGTGTGCAGTACAGCTGTGTGTATTACCAGCATTACTTCCCCTCAGAACAGCATATCTGGGGCCTTTTGTTGGGGGCTAGGCAAAAGGACCCAGCCTCTGCCCAACTGCCTCTGAACAATCTGTCTGCACCCTTTCTCTCTTTCCCCTTTTTTTGTTCTGATAAATGCCGTTCATCTCCTTCCAACATACCTCCAGACACTTCCAGATACCCACACCCTCCCTGCCCTTCACTCTTCCCTCCTCTCCGTGCTCCTGCCCCGCTGCGACACATTCCTGCTTCGTTTGCAGAAGAGGACACGAGGAGGAACCGGGTGAAGAAGTGAATGAGTGAAGAAGGCGGACGAAGAGACAGACAGAGAGACCGGAAAACGCGTGCGAAAAGGAAACGGACCGAAAGAAGGCATGAGAGAGAGAGAAAGATCTGAGGAATCAAGAGCGAGAGAGAAAGAGAACATGAGAGAGTGGAAAGAAAAGAGGGAAGAGGGGGGGGGAAGGAGAAGGAGGAGGGGGAAGAGAAGGGCCTCCTTTATGAGAATGCCTACTGGCAGGAGGGCTGCGAGGAGAGAAACAGCATGACTGCAGCCTGCGGCCCCAGCTCAAACCTGACCTTTGGAGGCTCTCGCAAAGAGTCAGGTATTTAGCACAGCTGGGCTCGCATTTTCCCCCCTTCCTCACCCCCTCATTCATCCTTTCTTTCATGAGGAACCCCCCCCCCCCCTCCTCCTCCCTTTCTCTCCTTTTCTGCTTAGAAAGTATGCTTAGTCTCCATCCTTGGGATTTTTTTTTTCCTTCCCTCTTTTTGGCGGAGGGAAGAGGAGAGATAAAAGTGGGGAGGGAGCAGAAATCAGTGGAGAAAAGATGAGAAATCAGAAACAGAATAGATGAAGGCAACAGGGCTCTGTGACTCAGAGAGTGAGTGGCTGTGGCTTTTCTTTTCAAAAATAACTTGAATTCGAGGGGCGACTGAGCGGGAGAGAGAGAGAGAGAGAGAGAAAGGGAAATGGAAGAGGGAGAGAGAAAGAATGCAAGAAAGAAGGAGAGAGAAACAGGGAAAAAACAAGAAATGAGTTCCACATGCTTTAGAATAAAATGGCCCAGATGTAGGAGAGAGAGAGAGAGAGAGAGAGATCCCCTCCCCATCTACAGCAATTAACACTGAGACATGAGCTGGGATACTCGTTTGTTTCTCAGTGCCTCTCTTCATTTACGGGTCTGAGAAGGGCAAGAGCTACGAACTCAGACTTTGCACAGTTTGCTTATCACTAAGGATTCCAACCATTAAATCTGTGCACTCCTTGATAAGCCACCACTGTGAAACAGAAGCCACGCTGAACCCAAACTTTACACGAGCTGTTTATAGGGGACATGACAATATTTCATTAACATCACCCTGTTTTTCTGAGCACATCTTAACGATAATTTACACGTAAACGTCTTCAAGGATCATAACATTACTTGTGTTCGTATCGTCCACCCCTACCCTGCACTAACAAGCTATCACTTCATTTAAAGGTATACATTAACCTATATGTATCTGAGCTAAGACACGTTCTCACTCCTAAAAAAACAGCTTATTACACCTCTTTCCGTCGCCTGGAGGTCTGTTATGTTTGTGAAGCTCCTCAGGAAGGTCTACCCAACAGTTTAAAAGTAGCCAGCAGAGGGCTCAGAGTAATGCGAGCCAGGTGGAGAGCAACAAGCACCTAGACTTGTGAAGAATAAGCCTCGTCTCATCCCTCCTTTCAAGTCCCAAATGACTGAATGTAATAAGACATGAACGACACATTCACGTGGGAGACGGGTGAACGAATCTGAGCGAGAGTTTTTACCTGTAGCTTTTCTCCAGAACTTCCACAGTCCTCAGCGTAGAAGCTGACCGCAGCGATTTAGCAGACAGCCCGACCACGGCCAGCGCTTTGGCTTTAAACTCGTTACAACTCCATTCTTCCTCTTCGTTGAGTGTGGGCAGGTCGCCGCAGATCAGCTTAAGCCCAGCCAGCGTGCCGGCTTTGACGTGAGCGGCGTTTTCGCAGCCGCTGCGCACGTACTCGAGGTATATGTCGGAGGTGAGGAACATCTGGTAGGCGTTCTCCTCCATGGTGATCTGGATCTCCGTCTGAGCCTGGTCAAACATGGCAGAGTCTATCTGCTGCCGTTTGACGTTATCCCTAATGAAGGTCTTAGTGGCGGGTTTGAGCTGCTTGGCCACCACTCCGCTGCTCTCCACGTAGCGCTTGTAGATGGCTTTGGCCACTCGCAGCGTCTTGCTGTCCTTCAGGTCCATTTGCCTGAATCCGTTGCAGGCGAACCAGAAGTCCAGCGCGTCCACGCATTTCTCACGCTCCAGGAAGGCGCGGAAGAGCTGCGCCCCGTCCTGGTCCCCGAGGAGCGAGTGCAAAGACTTGGTCCACCGTGCCAGAGGAGAGTCCGGCGAAGCGCTGCCCTCTGGCTCCCCGAGACCCTCCTCGCCCCTCGGAGGGAGCGCCCTAGCCGCCTCTTTGGCTCTCATCACGGCCGTCTCGCTGGGGTCGCGGCATCGCGCCTCTCCCTCTTCCCCCGGAACCGGGGGTCGAGGGGCATCTTCTCTGAAGCTACTGACCACAGGGTCTGTGAGCGCCCTGTTCATGGCTCAGGCTCTGCCGCAGCAAAGCCTCCCCTCCTCCTCCTCCTCCTTCTTCTTCTGAGCTCTTGCTCTAATCTCCTCACTCTCTCAAGTCAGCGGGGGAGCTCCTTCTCTGGCCCGTCTCCTTTCTGAAACAGAGGGGGGAGAGGGAAAGAAAGAGAAAGAGGGAAGAAAAAAAAAGTATTGATCTAATCAAAACCAGATCCGCCCCAAAAACTTCAAAGTCAGACACTCACCGCCGAGAAAAACCTTCCCCAACAGGATTTTTCAGCAACAAGCTCTCGCACTTTTACCAAAGAAACATGCGGCATCTGAAGTGGATTCTGCTGGGGAACTTTTAACTGTAATAACTGTGTTTATCCCCCGTTTGGCATTACTCCTTTAACACGGAACCCCAACTTTAAAAGAGCTGTGAACAGGAACCTCAGCAGTGTCCAACAAAACAAACCCCCAGTAAATAACCATACGATGAGATGCTGTGAGGGGCTGTGTTTTATTACAGACCCAAACTCACCCTGTTTAACTGAACGTAAACCAACAAACTATGCTTTGGGGGCTGCTTTAAAATGTTTTCCTTCGGTTCCAACCTCATAACACCTCCTGTGCTCATAGGACATCAACCTTCTTAACTTCTCCAGTTAACTTTGGGCTCCTTCTGCAGCACAAGTAAACACCAGCTAATCTTCACTGAAATAAATGACTCTTTAGAGGAACTTTGTAGAGATTTCACCCGCGCAGCTGCTTTCTTTCTTTGAGGAGGAAGAAGAGCCGTGTGTTTAATCGACGTTAAGCCTCGGTGATCATTAGGATCGACTGATATCAAAGCGACACTTTCTCCAGTGTATCATCGACTGTAACAACCTTCAGAGCTGACTGACCCCCCCCTCGTCCTCCTCCACAACAACCGTTTCACACTTCACCTCCGGCTACGACACGGTTCTCGCACAAAACCTCGGCTTTCTTGTGTTTAATAAGCCTTTCCAGCACTGTACATTTCTGAGAATAATCCGCTGTGGACAAGTAGGTCCTCACACGGCGTTATTGAAGTCTATTGGGAACCTACTACTGGCTACTACACCGTGTCTGAGGCGCACACCGGCCGCTTATCGGTATTCCTCCGCCCCGTGGAAACGCTACTCGCTTCAGAATGAAATGAAGTGATAAGGCAGTGTGAGGGTCTCGGCGGTGGATGAATGGAGCAGCTGTGGTACGGACACAACTCTCTCTACCGCAGCGTTAGCGTCCACTGAACCGCTCAGAAACACCCCAGAACCGGGACTTCTCCTCCAAACACAGCCGTGGACCCTTAACTCACACCGCATCTTCGAAACCAACCCCCTCCCCGAACCCTGCTTCAGTTCTAAACGAAAAGCTCGAATACGTATCTTATCAGAACTCTGGAGCTTATTAAAAACGCCACATTCAACTTCAAACCTTCGCCCCCCTCCCTCCCTCTCTCTCCGGGTCTCAGGGGGCGGAATTCCACATAAAAAGTTCGTCGGAACCGAGTGGTTCGAGCTGTCGCGTTTAAAAAATAACAACAACAAAAAAAAACCGTCTTTTCAGTTTTTCAAACAAAAGCAGGGACCTCGCCTCGGCTTCAGTCGCGCAGCTTCAAAGGCGGCGAGCGGCGCTTCAAAGCGGCGAAGAACATAAAGTCTGCGGTAACTCACCATCGATCCACGGGACTGGGAAACTCTCCTAAAAACACACAACAGTCCACAGCGAGGAATAATCCGCTAGATTCGGCCTCCCGTTCTCCGCGCTGTAGAAACAAAAAGGCGCCTTTTTTTTTGGTCCCAAAAGAAGAATAAACAGGTCCTCAGTCCTCAGTGTTTCTCTCTCTCTCTCTCTCTCTCTCACACAGAGCCACTCGGCGGATCTCCTCCTCCGGGCGATTCCAATATGTTCTGTGCTCAGGGTTTAAGTGCGCACATCAAAGTAAGGAGCCGACAGCGCGGTCCCGAAAGGTACATAACAACAAATAAACGCCCCGCTTAGAACGAACCGGGGAAAGAGGGGGAAAAATAACCCGCTCACAACAAAAAAACGGAAAACAAAAAAACAGCTTTTAGCTTTACGCTAAAATAAATAATCAGAGATAGGCGGAGGGATACAGAGGAAAAGCCGTAGTGTTCCGGGAGCTCTGCGCGAGCGTCCGGCGCTGAGCAAAGTTAGCAGCAACTTGCAAGGACCTTATCAAAGAGCAGCGATCTTGCGCCAACTCCCCGAGGCTTTGGAACGTCAGAAGTAAGTGATCCGCCGCCCCAATAGCATTATCCCCGCAATCCTGCTGCAGCTACAGCGACTTTAAAGACACAGGAGCTCTCTCTCTCTCTCTCTCTCTCTGACACCTTAACCTCTTCATTCCCGAACACACTGCATAGACAAAAATACTGTTTCCACCAACAGTTTAAGTCACGTGCCTGTAATGTCTGCCCTAATTGTTGTGTACAACGCCCATTCAAGAAAAAAAAAGACGTAGAAGTTTTTCTTTACAGTAGTTTTTACAGTACTCTGCGAACAGTGGTGATTCAGTGCACATTATTCAGCTTCAGTGTCAGAAATAAAGGAAAACATGCGACAGAAAACATACAAAACACCCCTCACCCTCAAACTGAGTGTATTATTCACTGAGATATTTTAACGACTTCCACAGTTCAGACCGAACCGAACACTGTAGATTTGGGATTTTTGCTCCTGGGCTCCCCCTACAGCTGCAGAGAGGGAATTACTTTTACAGCACTGTTCTGAAATCAAGTGACGGCAAGGGAGGGAGTAGCGGGGTTTGCTGCTGTCCTCCTAAAGTTACATAGTCAAGTTTCTGCAGTGCTGAGCCTGGAGTAGCAATGACAGAGGCTCTGTTCTCTCTGTTACAGCTCAGTGAAGTATCACAATGATGAGGAAACTGTAATTTAAATGTCTGCAAGTGCTTATCCAGAGCCTGCGTGGAGGGGGCGCCAGTCTTTTACAGGGCGACACACACTCACACATTCACTCACACCTACGGACTCATTTGTGTGGTGTGGTGTGTTCTCCCTGTGTCTGCGTGGGTTTCCTCTGGGTGACTGTCTGTGAGGAGTGTGGTGTGTTCTCCTTGTGTCTGTGTGGGTTTCCTCCGGGTGACTGTCTGTGAGGAGTGTGGTGTGTTCTCCTTGTGTCTGCGTGGGTTTCCTCCGGGTGACTGTCTGTGAGGAGTGTGGTGTGTTCTCCTTGTGTCTGCCTGGGTTTCCTCCGGGTGACTGTCTGTGAGTGTCAAAAGTGTCCGTAGGTGTGAGTGTGTGTCGCCCTGTGAAGGTCTGGTGCTCCCTCCAGGGTGTGTTCCCGCCTTGCGCTCAGTGATTCCGGGTATCAGGACTGAAGGTAAGTGAGGGGAATTATACTTAAACTAAAGCCTTATAAGTTATAAGAGCATTTTAAAACACTTTCCTAAAACTGAATGAAATAAATCTCAATCAGTTGAATCAGAACTTTGATTCATTTCATTGCACAGTTCAAAAGAATCAGTTTTAGAAAATGAGTCATCATTTAAACAATAGCTTTTCAACATCCAGATAAACAAGCTTGACGGTTTATTTGGCAATGGCTGAAAATCAGCAAAAAAGATGATATTTCTTTCATATTTTTTCTTCCCTTTTTCCCCCCAAACACTTTCTAAGTACATTACGGTTGGATGTAGATGTAAAATAAACATTCATGACATCACTCAGTGTTATAACACATGCTTTGAGATCATGATCTGTCTATTCAGAAAACAATTAGCTAATCAGATCCATGTGCCGCTAATACAGAAGTCTCTATATGTTTATGTCTAATGGTTAGACACTGGGCTTGGTACCGGAAGGTGACTGGGTCGATCCCTAGGACCAGCCGGAACATCCACGGCTCTGGGTGTGTGTTCGCAGCCCCTACTGCACTAGTGTGTGTGTGTTTCACTGCCACAGACAGGTTAAATACATTTCGTTGTATGTTGTTCAATGACAAACAATTGCACATTTTCACGTGTGGAGTGTTTTTTTTTGCTACAAACTGTAACATGAGTGAATCACCCGTCAACAAATTTCCACTTTGAAACTGCAGCGTTCCAAAGACAGTCTCAAAGCTGCAGAATCATTCAGCCCCAGTTTCTTACCCTGAGAAACCTACTGCATCAGCTTTGGCCTTTAACGGTCGTGTACCAATGTATTTCTTTATTCATTTTTAACATGTTACTGGCACCAAATACACAATGCAATTTTTTTTATAACGACAATTTTGATCAGCTTTTGTATTTGAAATATAGTCTGTGTTAGTTACGATGTAATATACAGGGTTTAAATGACGTAGACATCACTGCATTCTGTTTTTATTTAAATTATGCATTACATTTCTGGAAATGGGTGTTGGTAATTATAATAATAATAATAATAATATAAATATAATACAAATGTCCTTAAACTAATAAAAAGAAAACTACTCAGCCATAACATCTCTCTCTTATCTCCACAAAAGTGAAACTACCAGAAAAGCTTGCCCTGCATTTTCAAACGCAAAGGGAAGATGTTCCACTGATCTCACCCCCATGATACTTCAAAGACTTTATTGTCCCTTTGATGTTGAACATTAACTTAAAGGAACAGGATATCATAAAATAAATGAATTAGTACAAAGTCGGAAGCAGTTACAGTGGTGTGGCGGGGCAGTGGTGTCTGACAATCTTCGGCGATTGTAAACTCAACAACACGCAATGACATGTCACTCACGAACCCTGGGTGTATACGGTACACTCTTCAAAATTAAGGTGCCACTAAGGGTTCTTTGAACAATGCCACAGAAGAACCATAAAGAACCGTGTTTGTTTCAGAGATGTGTGAGTGTGAAGAACATTTTAAAGGTTTAAAAATCCATTAAAAACCCATTTAAACGTATGAGCAAATATGGTTCTTTATGGAAGCAGAAGTGATCCTTCCTTTACAGAGGGTATGTAAAGGTTTAACCACACGCTCATCCAACACTTCTTCTGAAATGGAGGATATTAACAGGTGGTCGGCCGCACTGCTGTTTGATTTGATGTTATTCAGCCACATAAACATTAGGTCAATACCGATACTGATGATTAAACCTGGGTCACACTCACCTTCCCAACTCATCTCCAGAATACTGGATCATGCTCTATCACTACAGAGCTCTACTGGGGATTTAGTACACCACCCCCCCAACACACACACACACACACACACACACACACACACACACACACACCTCCTAGCCAACCCTTGGTATTAGGCAATGAGAATGAGTGGCTTATGCATGGCTGCTCCAGAGTGTCTCATTGCATTTCATGCTTTTCTATAAACATTATAAAAGCTATGTGTACACAACTGAACATCCACAATGGATGCACCTTAAAGTAACTGAATCCAGCAACTGTAAGTAGTGTCTACAAACGGAGACATCCCACACAACAGTGAAAACCTGTTTGTTCGCTGGACAGAGTCCACAGGCTCAATTCAATACTGGGTCCTCAATTCCATTAGCAGCAGGAAGCCATAGTTAAAGAATGTCATTGTTGAAGATGGACCATTTACCCTCTAAAGCTCATGCATAAAGACAATGTGAAGACAAAATGGCCATAAGGGGATGTAAATGCAATCTGAAAGGAAGAGCAACATCAACTTTTTTTTATAATGTAAAGACTATGTGAACGTGAAGGATATGAACGAGGGGGGGGGGGGTGTCTGAACACATTTGGCTACAGAGAGTCCTTCACACGGCGACACACACTCACACCTACGGACACTTTTGAGTCTCCAGTCCACCTACCAACGTGTGTTTTTGGAGCGTGGGAGGAAACCGGAGCACCCGGAGGAAACCCACGCAGACACAGGGAGAACACACCACACTCCTCACAGACAGTCACCCGGAGGAAACCCACGCAGACACAGGGAGAACACACCACACTCCTCACAGACAGTCACCCGGAGGAAACCCACGCAGACACAGAGAGAACACATCTAAAACAGAAAATCTCTAAATAATTTACTATAATATAAATAAACAAATAACGTAGAATATTACTGGGCTTTAATGGCACCACAGTGGTGAAATCTACTGTAATTATGTTAAGGCAGTTGGAAGTGGATAAAACCACAATTCTCTCCTAATATAAGATAAAATTAGCCATGGATTGGTACCTGTCAATCAAACAAACCTGCGGTGAGACCACGTGTATGTGTTGAAGTTTTCTTTTACAATCAATTCTACACTAAAACCAACGTAACCTGGACAGAAACTAAGATCCTCAACCCGAGGACTACCTCAGCTGCAGTCAGCAGTCATAAACACCAATAAAAGTCAGGCTTTTGGAGAGTGTTTCTGCCCCCTCTCTGCACACCATGCCTCTGATCAGTAACTCCTCTCAATTACCGCATTGTCTGCTGCTTCTTTCGGCTTGGGGTTAAACTCTTAGCAGTTTGCTTTGAAGTGATTATCCCTTTATCTCAAGCCAGACCAAAGACTTTCGGGAGGACAATGGAAAATGAAACCAAGTGGGAGGCTTATGGCAATTATCACGGAGGTCCACACGGAGGGAAGTGTGACTGTCCGTTTTAAAACTGCAATGTGTGTGTGCGTTTAAGAGAGAGAGAGAGAGAGAGAGAGAGAGAGAGAGAATGTGTAGGAGGAGGGAGGGAGGGAAAGTGAGGGGAAAAAAAAGCAAAAAGAGCAGATAAGAGAGGGGTTCTGTTCATAATTTGCATGGTATAGACCCACCAAGGGCAAGGCTTTTACAGGAAGTGATAGCTTAGGCAAATAAACATCAGGACTCTGGGACTCTGTGTCATTAAGGAAGCCTTGAATGAAGGGGATGCCCTCCCTGCTAAAAAGCTCTGAATGAAGGCAGAGAGTATAAATGCAGTTGTCAGCATTCAGCATCGATCGACATGAGGCTGCGTGGAAGACAGAATTAAAGGTGTGGAGTTACAGGAGGCCAGGAGACTGGAGCCTGTACCTTTGGAAGTGAAAAGAGAACTATTGACTAACCTGTTACACCCAGTTAAGAAGCCACTGCAAAAACAAAAGCCAGCCTGCAGACACACACACACACACACACACATATACCTGACTGGTCTTTTAAGATGCAGGTGAAAGAGGACATGCAAAGAAATCACAAGCTGTATTTGGGGCTGTGTGTGCAGTTCAGTTCAAATTTAGAGAGACAATAAACTGGAAAATTTCTCAAAACCTTCCATTATTAGTTTTTTTTCAAATTCTAGTCCTGCAATTTAAAAACGCACAGACACAAAACAAAAACACAAAACAAGCCACGATAAAAAGGCACAGCAGTAACTGCCGCTATGTCGCTTGATTATGGGGAACTGAGTGTGTTGTCCTTTAGGAGTGTGAGGAGATTTCTTCTCACAGTTCTGTGGCATGAGGCAGATACTGTAAAATATTCAAAATAATTATCAAAAAAATCTCAAATTTTCAAATTTCAGATAATTTAACTGAAAGTCTAGACATGTTCACTGAGTCAGGATCAACTCTTGGCAAATGAATCAGGGAGTCAAAACTCTCTTAGTCGACTCAGTCTCTGTTGGTGAGCGCCTTAAACTTAAAACAAATCTGAACCTGCTGTAAACAGTGGATTAACCATGACTCCTTTCTGACAGACAGACTACTAACAGCTTAAGTTCCAACCATTTTATATTTTATTATGTAGCCACAAGGTAGAACAGAAGATAATGTCTCTGTCACAGCTCCAGGGTCCTGGAGGTTGTGGGTTCGAGTCCCGCTCCGGGTGACTGTCTGTGAGGAGTGTGGTGTGTTCTCCCTGTGTCTGCGTGGGTTTCCTCTGGGTGACTGTCTGTGAGGAGTGTGGTGTGTTCTCCCTGTGTCTGCGTGGGTTTCCTCCGGGTGACTGTCTGTGTGGAGTGTGGTGTGTTCTCCCTGTGTCTGCGTGGGTTTCCTCCGGGTGACTGTCTGTGGGGAGTGTGGTGTGTTCTCTCTGTGTCTGCGTGGGTTTCCTCCGGGTGACTGTCTGTGAGGAGTGTGGTGTGTTCTCCCTGTGTCTGCATGGATTTCCTCCGGGTGACTGTCTGTGGGGAGTGTGGTGTGTTCTCCCTGTGTCTGCGTGGGTTTCCTCCGGGTGACTGTCTGTGAGGAGTATAGTGTGTTCTCCCTGTGTCTGCGTGGGTTTTCTCCGGGTGACTGTTTCTGAGGAGTGTGGTGTGTTCTCTCTGTGTCTGCGTGGGTTTCCTCCGGGTAACTGTCTGTGAGGAGTGTGGTGTGTTCTCCCTGTGTCTGCGTGGGTTTCCTCCGGGTGACTGTCTGTGAAGAGTGTGGTGTGTTCTCCCTGTGTCTGCGTTGGTTTCCTCCGGGTGACTGTCTGTGAAGAGTGTGGTGTGTTCTCCCTGTTTCTGCGTGGGTTTCCTCCGGGTGACTGTCTGTGAGGAGTGTGGTGTGTTCTCCCTGTGTCTGCGTGGGTTTCCTCCCGGTGACTGTCTGTGAGGAGTGTGGTGTGTTCTCCCTGTGTCTGCGTGGGTTTCCTCCGGGTGACTGTCTGTGAGGAGTGTGGTGTGTTCTCCCTGTGTCTGCGTGGGTTTCCTCTGGGTGCTCCGGTTTCCTCCCACGCTCCAAAAACACACGTTGGTAGGTGGATTGGAGACTCAAAAGTGTCCGTAGGTGTGAGTGTGTGTCGCCCTGTGAAAGACTGGTGCCCCCTCAATGAATAAGTGAATGAATTAATGAATGTTTATCTTTGGACAGTGAATATATATAGTTCTGTTTACAGTGATTATTGGAGATGCCTAACTGAGCATCTAAAGGTTATTTATTGACGTTGCTTCTTGTTCCATTTTAATCCCATTTTGCACGACTTTAAAATAAAACAATGTACAGAAACAACGCCTGATGTCTGTAATCCCTTTACTGCCATGAAACCCGGCACATCTGCAGTAATGACCTTCAATTTCTTTCCGTCTTCATTTATCTTTTAAACTAGCAACAGCGGTGGGTTGGATCATGGCCTCAGTGAGGACTAGTTTAGAGTGGACAGAGCTGACCCTGGCGAGCAAATGATTATTAGAACGGACAGGCACCAGTGACTATTGCTGCTTTGATGTCGCTGAATCAAAGTGTGGAAAGTTTTTACAGGCTGTGGACATGTATGGGTGCGCACACACACACACACTCGTGTCCATACATAAACAGACATCTGAACAGAGATGGATGGGTGGATACATCTACAGATACATTTCCAGTCATATCCAGCGCACACACTCACTGCCTTAAAAACAGAACGCTGAGAGCATGCTCTGATCTGCCATACTTTCATTGAACTGCCCAGTCAAGTGTGGAGATACACTTCCCCCTGGGTCCGATTCACCTGCTCTTACCCCACGCCGTTATATGCGCTGTGCACTCGGCTGGAAAAGTGAAGTCAACTGTTAAAAGGTTGAGCTTTGCCCCCAACAAACCGAGCATTATGCCCTTAACCAAGCAGCGAGTCTTCCTCACTCTCAGTCCGATATCTGACGGCTGTGTGTCTGAAACGGTTCTGTTTCAGAGATCTCAGATCACCTCCAGTGTTTACAGCGTTAAACCCAACCAGGATTTACCCACAATTCCCTCTGATTCCATTAGTTAAGGTCAATTTATGTTTCTGTGCTGACTCAATGCAGCAAGTGCCCTACACCATGGTGAGCATTTATATACATGTGTGTGTGTGTGTGTGTGTGTGGTGTCTGCGTCACTCTGCAGTTACACCACCAAAACACTAGGGCTGCATTTCAAACATCTTTCTCTACACTAAAAAGTACCACATGTGGTGGAGTAGTATTAGTTTTAGTGAACTATTTAGGGAATAAGGTGCTAATTGGACCAACGTGCCGGCATTTTTTTTCCCCACGTGTTCTCACTCCTCATATTGCTTTTCTTTTCCTGAAAGAGTCTGTACTGTTCCCTTGTTCCATCAACAAACCAATGTCGGCACGAATATGCTGCTCTCTCCAGTCTCTGTAGTGTGGAGAAGAGGAGTTCGTGGGTACAGTCTGCGTCGAAGCCGGGCCTAGTTACGTTCTGGGGAGGTGTGCATCAGGCTACAGCACAGTGTTCACGTCTTTGTGGGACCTATAGTTAGGTCTGGCACAGAAGCACAAATTGGCCTTTAGCTAGATATCCTTTAGTCACATGGGAAGGTGACTTTCTCAGAGTCATGTGAAGCCAACCATTGCTTCTTTTCTAACTTCAGTTTCAGAGGCGAACACTAACTGTCTAATGGCTAAAGCTGGCTAACACCGTACTCATCCTATCTAGAAAGAATGAGGTCAGTAATGCTCTTGTGGTGCTTTTCCCATCCATGGTACCTTCTCTACTCGACTCTGGTGCCTGGAAATGGGTACTTTTTAGTAGCTGCTCACTCATTGTTCAGAGCAAGCCGAGTAGGACTAAACCGTGATGTGTAAACAATGAAATGCAGAGTCCAGCACCCACTAGCCGTCTGTAAAATCCCCAAACTACAGCAGAGGCCACATTTGTTTTTATCCAGCTCACAATGTCACCTGGTGAAACTACGGTGGTCTTTTGAAGAGGTTTAAATGTTCCTTGCATTGGTGGCTGGCAAAAGAATCCAGCGAGAGCCGGACGCTGCAACAAAGAACGGTAAAAACTCTACTGATCGGTCTGAACTGAGGTGTGGCTAAGCCATCCATCCATTATCTGTAACCCTTATCCAGTTCAGGCTCACGGTGGGTTCAGAGCCTAACTGGGATCACTGGGCGCAAGGCAGGAACACACCCTGGAGGGGGCGCCAGTCCTTGACAGGGCAACACACACTCACACCTACGGACACTTTTGAGTCGCCAATCTGTGGCTAAGCCATATTCAGCACAAAAAACAACGTGAATACAGGACGAGTAAACCACATTTATCATTACCACAGCTGCTGTTTGTGTGTTCAAAGCCCACTGTTTCCCGTTAGAGATGGTGTTTTGCGATGTCACCCAGTGAGAGAGCCGCTGTAGTAGAAAACAGCCAGGAAGCAGGTCCCAAAATGTGCCCTCAAATGGTGGAACCATCACCCGAGCTCCAGCTGCCAATCATAGACACACTGCATAGACAGCCCTCAACCTTAATTATTTTAAATATTCAGTGTAAAACTGACCTCAGGACAGAATAAAAAGGCACGCTTCCACCAGCTCCTTGTCCTCGCAGCAGACGAGCATTCAGGACCGAGGCACGAGGCAGGAGATAAGCTGTCATCGCAGAACCTACACTGTCACTAGACCTGTCGGAGCTGTGACATGAACAACATCCACAGCTGTCAGACAGGCTCTAAACATGAGGCAATACGCTGTCAGGACATGCACCAAATCCAGACCACCTTAAAACTCTGCTCTCCTGGTTCACTGGGATTCTAAAATGGTGGAAGTAAATCTGTGTATTTACGGGACAGTGAGATGCAAGGACCACCACTTAATTATTCAATTAATCATCACACTTCTAACTGTATAAAGATGGACCACCCATCAATCTCAGTCTGTAAAAGACAAGGGGGGCATCCTGAGGTGTTCAGAGAAGGCCCAGTTTAAAAAGCCTAGTTAAACGTCTACTTTTGTGGACCACCCTAGCTGCAAAGCATTGTGAAACTACTCACTTTGACACAGCAGGGGAACAGGAGACTAGAACCAGACCGCCAGCCCATACACATACACAGCCAGAACATCGTTTCTGATTGATGGAGTGGGCACGACCAGAACTAGCTGCACCACAAGACAGTGTTTTTGACACAATGTGACAAGCCGTCTGGGAAGTGTCCAATCACGAGCACATCTCAGCGAATGTCAACAGCACACAGAGACATAGTACCCCTTCTGCCTTAACATGGTTACCACAAAGCGGTGTGGTGTGTGGAAAACACACTCTATCAGATTCAGTGCGGTAGCCCGGTTTTATTTATTTTACTCTTTTGAGTGACAGACAATGCTGCCAGATGCTTAAATGTGTCACAAGGTAAAGAGCATAAAACAGATCCAAAGCAGACTCCGGTGAGCTCATCCAAGCAACAGGGGAGGAAATAAAAGTAAGGGCCCGGCCTGGTCCGGTGTACGCTGAACAGAGAAAAATCCATGTGAATAGAAGGACGATTGACCCGGACACACGTCTGCATTCCGACTTTCCGAGTGGACGACAGCGATACGGGACTCAAACAGCGTCAGAAGGGGTCCAAACTCCATAAAGACTTCAGCATCAACCACGCAACACTGGCACATCAGTGATAAAGCTGGCACAAGACCAAAAGAGCACACTGAACTCACACTGAACTGTTTACGCAGACGAGGCTCGCAGAGGAACTCAGAAGTTTAGGAAACGTCATGGTAACACTTCCTAGGAACCCTGTGTTCATAATACTTTATAAATGCATCTAAAAAGGTAATATGTGGCACACATACTCCCTCAGAATTGACTGAACTAAGGCTGTATATTTGAGTTAAAGAGTTAAAAGTATATGTGAGTTTCATTAACATCTGTTCATTAGGACTGTAAACATTACGAGGCAGTGTAAACACACTGGCACTGTGCCAAAATGATTAAGAATATTACTACTATTATATAAAATCATTAATCTTCCCTGGAAGTGTGATGCGTGAATAAAATTATATACAATTACAATAAACACAAAAAACTTTCTCTTTTTTAAAGTAGACGCTGTGTTGTGAGCGAGTGAAGAGTGAAGTTTCCTGATGTTTCTCCAGATCGTATGGATTTGTTAAATCTACAGCACACTTCATTTAACACAATGGAGTTTTTATTAACCGCTGACACTAGGCACTGGACGATCACCTCAAATAACACTGGACTGTCACTGGGAGAGATGTGGAAAGGGTTAAACCTACACATTCACACACTATCACTTCTGACTGTAATAATGTGATTTGTTTTTATTTGTTTGTATGTTTTTGGAGCAAATAAATTCTTACTGCACAGATAATTAGCTTTTTAAATCTCATTTTCTCAGGTGCCTAGACTTTTGCACATTTTGAATCATACACTCTTTTGTTATGAAATGTCGTGGAATAAGAGCAACATTACTTTTTCAAATTATGAAACAGCTTTGGCCTGGATGTTCACAGACTCCGTAGTAAAGCTACCTTAACTATGGACATCCCCATGTAAGGAAACTGCTTTATGACGCATAAAACTTATCCTTCACGCCACACTCCTCACAGTCACCCGGAGGAAACCCACGCAGACACAGGGAGAACACACCACACTCCTCACAGACAGTCACCCGGAGGAAACCCACGCAGACACAGAGAGAACACACCACACTCCTTACAGACAGTCACCCGGAGGGAACCCAGACAGACACAGGGAGAACACACCACACTCCTCACAGACAGTCACCCAGAGGAAACCCACGCAGACACAGGGAGAACACACCACACTCCTCACAGACAGTCACCCGGAGGAAACCCACGCAGACACAGAGAGAACACACCACACTCCTTACAGACAGTCACCCGGAGGAAACCCAGACAGACACAGGGAGAACACACCACACTCCTCACAGACAGTCACCCAGAGGAAACCCACGCAGACACAGGGAGAACACACCACACTCCTCACAGACAGTCACCCGGAGGAAACCCACGCAGACACAGAGAGAACACACCACACTCCTCACAGAAAGTCACCCGGAGGAAACCCACGCAGACACAGGGAGAACACACCACACTCCTCACAGAAAGTCACCCGGAGGAAACCCACACAGACACAGGGAGAACACACCACACTCCTCACAGACAGTCACCCGGAGGAAACCCACACAGACACAGGGAGAACACACCACACTCCTCACAGACACTCACTCGGAGGAAACCCACGCAGACACAGGGAGAACACACCACACTCCTCACAGACAGTCACCCGGAGGAAACCCACTCAGACACAGGGAGAACACACCACACTCCTCACAGACAGTCACTCGGAGGAAACCCACTCAGACACAGGGAGAACACACCACACTCCTCACAGACAGTCACCCGGAGGAAACCCACTCAGACACAGGGAGAACACACCACACTCCTCACAGACAGTCACCCGGAGGAAACCCACTCAGACACAGGGAGAACACACCACACTCCTCACAGACACTCACCCGGAGGAAACCCACTCAGACACAGGGAGAACACACCACACTCCTCACAGACAGTCACCCGGAGGAAACCCACGCAGACACAGGGAGAACACACCACACTCCTCGGACAGTCACCCAGAGCGGGACTCGAACCCACAACCTGTGACAGAAACGCTACCTGCTTCTCCACCGTGCCGCTCGCATAAAGCTTTCCTCAGGGAAAATAAAAGTAATTTGATCTTGCATCTCTTGTGAGCTGTTAAAATAATATTCACATTCACAATTTTTTTTGTGGTAATGACTTAATGACTGCTCCTTTACGAGGGCCAGATATTATAAGGTATCATTAAAGCCAAAGCAAAAAGGTTAATCACTTTTTAAAGAGCAGTTATTCATGATAACAGGCATTATGTATGCTATATAACGTATAATAACCTTGTGGATACAGGATACATTCCTCAGTCCCAGTTGGGTTATTCAATGCAGTGACACCATTTTGAAAATGTACCCTGACTGTCATCCAGGCCCCTGCCCAAGTACATCAATCAGCCCTTCGACACTGTCAACTACAGCAGTGCGGTATCCATAGGGGGCCAGGCACAGGGAGCACACGCTGTATTCAGCAACACGGAGCTAGCAATCCAGCAACATATTCTTTGTCTGCAAATCCATTTCTGAAGGTTTTTTTTTAATATCAGAGGAGTCTACTTTCCTTGGTGCCCCTCTGTAGCTGCACACACACTCTGCACGAGCGCTGCTTCTCCATGAAAACACACCCCCGACCAGGAAGCCCTCTGCTGAGCACAGATACCAGTGACAGCCAGCTCTCAAAAACAAGGGCGTGGAGAGGATACAGACCTAGAAACAATATTTACTATCCCACAGCCTCTCCATGTGACCTCGCTCATCTGTGTGGTCGCTCCTGAAAGATACACCTTCCCTCATCTCACGTGGTTCCTATTTCATCGAGCACCTTCCGATACCTTGCTCAGAAACAAAGTCAATTTATGCCTAGAAGATAAATGACACACTGCATTTACATAAACGCTCAAGTCCAGAGCAACTGAGATCCTAGCGAGCCGACATAGGCCCAGAATAAACATTCTAATTCATGTTTAAACGTTTTGTATTCAACATTAATAATAAGCAGATTGAAATATAGACAAATGTAGGGTTTGGTTTATTCTCAAATGGTTTATTCATAATTGACATTGAATGACATTCAGTAATAAAAGTGATTATTTATTAAAGCAATAAGTCATGAGAGGACACGTGTTGCTGTGATTTTAAAACAGGGAAGGGTCATTTTATCATGATGTGAAGTGCCTAAAACGTTCTTCACGGTGATAAAATAAATCACTGTAACGCACCCCTCTTTAGTGGGTTACTGCTGTTTTCCTTTCAATAACAAGTGTACGCTCATTATTTTGACTGTGACATCAAAGAGGACCAAGCCTCGATGTACAAAGATTTATGAATGAATCACTTCCTTGCCTTAATCATCTTAAGATATTTACCTTTCAAATAAATGGCAACACTGGCTGTTAAATAATAATGATATCTCCGCCTTTAACCGGTCTCGCGACATGTTCATTTATCAAACATAGAGCCAGGGCCATTTTGTCATGATGTGGAGGTGAAGGGGTGTCAAGGGACAAGGAATGGAGGTAAGTGCAGGAGACTACATTGGACAGGAACTAAATCGGAGCTACACAAAGAACTAGAGTGTAACAGGCTAAACTCAGAACTGGTGGACGAAACAGAGCTAGAAAACAAGACACAGAGCTAAAGAACTATACACCGAGCTAAAGAACTATACACAGAGCTAACGGCTATACACAGAGCTAACGGCTATACACAGAGCTAAAGACTATACACAGAGCTAAAGACTATACACAGAGCTAACGGCTATACACAGAGCTAAAGACTATACACAGAACTAAAGACTATACACAGAACTAAAGACTATACACAGAGCTAACGGCTATACACAGAGCTAACGGCTATACACAGAGCTAACGGCTATACACAGAGCTAACGGCTATACACAGAGCTAAAGACTATACACAGAGCTAAAGACTATACACAGAGCTAAAGGACTATACACAGAGCTAACGGCTATACACAGAGCTAACGGCTATACACAGAGCTAACTGCTATACACAGAACTAACGGCTATACACAGAGCTAACGGCTATACACAGAGCTAACTGCTATACACAGAGCTAACGGCTATACACGGAGCTAAAGACTATACATGGAGCTAAAGACTATACACAGAACTAAAGAACTATACACAGAGCTAACGGCTATACACAGAACTAACGGCTATACACAGAGCTAACGGCTATACACAGAGCTAACGGCTATACACAGAACTAACGGCTATACACAGAGCTAACAGAGAAACCTGGAAACAAAAGCACAAAGGACAAGCAGAAAATAAAACAAATGGCAAACGAAGAGGACGCACAGACACTGGCCATAAAAACACACACCAGACAAGAAACACCTGTGAACTAATCAAGACATAGGAACACAAGGGAGAGTGATCACATGACAGGGGGAGCACAGACAGAAACCAAACCAGAACCAAGCACATGTTACACATAAACACGTTATGGCTTCTGTTTGTGTCCACATTCAACATTTCTTCAGAAATCAAGGCCATTAAAATATATTCTGCCCCCCCCCCCCCCCCCCTCTAGCTGCAGCTTGTGGGAAGCCTTCACACCTGATGTTGGAACATTTCTGTGTCAATTTAATGTTGTTCAGCCACAAGAGCATCAGGGAGGTCAGTTCGTTCTGGATCACAAACTCCACTTCAACTGCTTCCCAAATGCCTTGAATGGTGCTGTGTCATCAGAGACCAGTTCTGCTGCTCCACATCCCAACACTGAGGGTCTTGGGCTCATCATAGCGTCCAACTTCATTTATCTCTTTTCTATAGAGATTACAGAGGTTGAGGGTGCACCATTTTCTTTCCACAATGCCACAGTAATTTGTAGTTACTAAGAGTTAAAGGTCAGTGAAGGGACCAAGCTTCTCATGAGCAGAGTTAGACCAGACAGAGAAGTTCCAGCACGGCTGTAATTTCAAGTTCAAGTTCAAGTTCAAGAAGTTTATAGTATAGTATATAGTGTTTACAGTACACAGTGAAACGAAATAGCGTTCCTCCAGGACCAAGGTGCTACATAAGACAATACACAACATTAAAGTGCGACTAGTGTAAAGCTAGTGCAACATGAAACAGTGCACACGCATTAAAGTGCAAAGGACATAGAACACAAAACAATACACAACATTAAAGTGCAACTAGTACAATCTAGTGCAACATAACACTTTTGCACTTAATAACACAACAATTTGCACTTAATGTGAGGTAATGACCAACAGCTGACGCCTGATCAGCAGATTATTCTCTGTCTCTCTCTCTCACACACACACACAGTACAAACCTTTGAAAGGCAATGAAACCTTTTGTTGTGTCTACAGCAGAGACTGGTTAGGGAGCCCCAGTGAGCTGCGGTCATATTAAGGGGATGACCCCTGTGTTTGGATGGACTCAGTAACTGTGGTGCTCCCTCAGACCATAATGAAGGACTAAAAAGATTCTGCTGCTGTTGTTTAGCAAACACCCTGCTGGGTCTGGGCTCTGTGTGGAACAGAGGAGCGGGAAAAGGAGGGAAGGAGGAGAAAGTAAGGTGGCGGTAAGCAGAGAAGAACTGAGATGGAGAATGAGGAAGACGTGGTAAAATGGTTCTACATGGTGCATAATTATTTCCTAGTTTTTGGCATATTTCTAATGTAAGTTCTAATGTGACTCCATCACATTTCCACTGCATGGTACCTACTCTACCCTAAAAGGAAGCTGGCAAAAAACGAATGGAAACTTCGGGCTTTGGAAACCACAACTACGATTGTGTTAATCATCGTGTATTTGCCACTGATCCAAGGAGCGTTTGAACTTCTTCAAAAGACCACGGCGTAATTTTACGAGCTGCCGTCGTGAGTCGGATAAAAACGAACGTGATCTCTGCTGCAGCTGGAGATTTTACAGATGGAGAGTTGGTGCTGGTCGTCTGCGTTGCGTGGCGTAGAGTGACGACTCTCTCGGGATAATAGTGGATAGTGCCATAATTTATACACGTCTTAAATCCCATGTCTTATGTTTCCATGACTTCCGCCCAAGTTCCAATAAAAACATTTTGCACTTAGGTTTTTTTAAAATCGTATTTATTTATTTAAAGCACCTTTTGTGTAGAAAAGCGTTTTTGCAACACATCTGGCATCGACAGTCTTACCATCTACAGCTGAATGGAAAAGCCTTTGCTCACACTATTACAACTTTCAATTCTTCAGCTTCCAGACATTTTTCATAAACTGTTACAGGCTGATGTCAATCGATGCACCCACTAATATCCTCTTCAACCGAGTCCTACCTTCTACAGCTTTGCATTTGCACTATCCACAAACTAGTGTCAACAACTCAAACATACACACCTCCCCCCGAACTCCAAATGAAGAGATTCAGTGAAGAGACATGGCTAACTTAGCTAAGGGAAATAAGATATAACAAGAGCTTACTTCCACCAGTTACTGGATCACTTGCCTCACACTGCGCTGAGTTCTTAAGGAATCTCCAAAGAATTGCTGATGCAGTTTCTGCACTGTGTAAGAATTCGATCTAAAAAGGGGGACAATAACTGCAGACAAAATTAAATAAAGGTGCTAGCACTGTTTTAGTCATTTTTGTCAAAAAAGCAATATGCCCATCGTTGCCCCCCCCACAACAAAAACTTTAAAACCAAACACAAAAACACGTCTCTTGATCCAACAAGAAACCTGGGAGTCGTGCTGTTTGCAGGGAATGGCTGTCTGCCCTTTGTGCACCTCTTCCAACCTCAACAGTCTTCCAAGGCCTCCCTCTCTCTCTCTCTCCAACTGTAACCATAACTCCTCTGAGCTCAGATCTCAGACCCACAGCGAAATCTGCACATCAAATAAATATCTGCTGAGCTCGAGTTACTTCTGCAAGCACCAGCCCAGATCACCAACAAAGGGAACTGGCGTGGGTAAGCATGTGATAAATGCGGCATATGTGGGTTAAGCATAAACGACCTCACAATAATGCCTTCCTGGAAGACGATCTCACTCTCCTAAAAAAACAAGAAACAACAACCACAAAACATGGTCAGAACAAAGTAGCCGAACTATGGCTTATAAACAAGTTTTAAATTGTTTAACGTATATATTACCCCTAAGAACAGGAATAACAGCTTCTTTCTTAATGGAACTCATAATGAATGAGTTTTCAAACTACTTAATTTTTAGTTTTTTTGTGTTGAATAAAAAGACAGTTGTCATTTTTTAATGGAATGCAATCAATAGTTACCATAAAATAACAAGAGATTAAAAATTATACATTACACACACACACTTGACTTGTAGGTTACATAAAACATCTAGCAGCGAAGGACTATTTTATGTAGCTATTTTAGACTTAGTATTTTAGACTTTAAAAAATGTAAGCTCCTAAGACAAGAGCATTGAGAATTCAGATGGCAGCACAGCAGGGCGTAAGACGATATTAAACACCAGTGATTAAACATGGACCGCCAAGATGTAGAAAGTGGATTCCTTTACTCATTAATTTACTTGAGCAGAAGGAAAGGTATTAAGATTAAAGTTGTGAAAACAGCAAAAATTGATCAGTATTTTACATAAATACATGTATCTGAGCAAACGTAACTAGTTACTATCCAATTCTGTTGATAAACAAAAACACCCCATGAGGCTGCACTAAGGCCATAGACTTCTCCCATTCGTTTACAAAACAATAAACAGTGATTACAATACTGCCTCCACATTTAGGACACAGCTGGGAGGTATACAGTAAAACAAAAGAGGGCAGATTTTAATGGACCTTGAGTCTCGGTCACTTCTTTGGTTTTTCCAGTGGAGCCATTGGTTAAACAAAATGGTCACAGGCAGTTTTCGGTAGCAAGCGCACTTCGGTGACTGGGGGAGGACTAAATATATAAATAAAATAAAAATAAGCAAAGTGGAGATGCAAAGTGGAGATGAAAAAGAAAAGGAGGGGGTTTGAAATGCTTTGAGCATTTGAAGAGAAAAGGCAGTAACTCTAGCATCACATGCTGGAGCTAGTCACCTTTAATGGGAAGGGAATTAGCTTTTAATGAAAGTCAGGAAAGATCTGGGCACCGTCTGGCGAGTAAAATGAAGGGATTGGTCAAAAAAAAAAAACCTAATGAAATTGTACAGTGAGGGTTAAAGGTCACGGCGCATGCTTCTGAAGCCTGCACTTAGATGGAAGGAACTTTTCGGCAGGCGTTTGTTTAGCCGATTCACATATGGCCATAAGGATCAAA
Organism: Hoplias malabaricus; assembly: GCF_029633855.1. NCBI lineage: Eukaryota > Metazoa > Chordata > Actinopteri > Characiformes > Erythrinidae > Hoplias > Hoplias malabaricus. The sequence continues at coordinate 5,338,461 of NC_089812.1, read as the reverse complement.
GGTAGGCTTCTGCTGAACAGAATCTTTGATCGAGCAGCTCCAGGTCGGCGGTGAAGAGCGAGCGGAACAGAGGAAAGTACTTGAACGTTCTGGAAGGTGAAGTGTGCAAAGGCAACCTTGTGCACTCTGTTATGTTTACCATGCTAATATGCTAATATGCTAGCTCTGAAAACCAAAGGGGAAAATGGGTTCACTCGTAAGACGACCTGAGGTTCGGTGAAAACAGCAGCTGAACAAAAGCTGCTTCTGAATACGTGCATGAGTAAGATGAAAACGAGTGTTTAATAAACCAAAGACGTGTTTTTGACACTTTGTCTCCTTTATATCCTCAAGTAAACAAGACCAAAGGGTTGTGATCAAATAAAGGAAACACAGGAAAAGCAGGCATTTGGAACACATTTGGTTTTTTAAAAACAGAAGTAAATATGACATGCGTAAAGGCATTAAAACAATGCACGGTGTTGGTACGGTGCAGTAGACAACACAGCTGCCCTCCACGTGGCAAAGGGTTCGACTTCTCTGCACTAATAGGAGTCAGGACCAGAAGCTTAGCCACTGATGTATCCAAGTTTGCATTAGTTTCTTACTTTAGCTGCTCAACATCTTTCTATACATTCTTTAGAAGAGATGTGATTTTACTCTTTCAACTAAAAAACAAACCAAACTGAGGTAAGGTCTCGACAGCTTTGCTAACTGTACATTTTCAGGAAAAAGGAAGTACTGGACTGAGCATTATGCTTCAGTAAAAAAGTGTAAATTTAGTTTTAAAGGTACAGCAGTGGTGTTAGAGTCCAGTTGTGTTCCCTAAAGGTTCATTACATTCTCTTCTCCAGAAGGAGAGGGGGATCTCTGCAATCTTTCATTACACAACTGTGGAGTATAAAAGAACACAATAAAAGTCTTGGAAATGACCAAAAAATAGAATGCAGAATTATGTTCCCAAACTTAAAGTACTCAATATGTGCCTCTGAGGGGACCACCACTAGCTCTATGCCTTCAGTAAGGTACTTCCCCAGTCTCTCTTCATTTTACCATCCAACAAACAACCTCTCCCTAATTCTAATGGTTTTTAAGGCTGTAGGATGTAATGGAACAGTTGGCACTACCTTCAGTTTGGCTGGACCTGCCCCTTTAAGACTGTGATAAGGTGGTGTGCATTTTGATGCCATCAGCTGTGGATGAAAACATGCTGAGCGCATCCCACACGGACGAGTGCAGTGGGTTTAAATGTAAGACGACTCTGGCGATGCTGTTACAGCACTTTAAAACATCAGCGGAACAAAATGTGACGTTTCTGAACAAACCACGAAACAAATGACAAAGATGAAAAAGCAGTATTTAATAAAAGAATATAAAAAATTTAAAAAGATGTGTATTTCACACGTTTTTCTCCTTAACATCACGACGTAAACACAAACAAAGGCTGGTGAACAAAGAAACAACAAAAACAAAGAGCATGCCACAGGAAGTGGAAATTAAAATGGGGTTTAAAAAATAAAAATAAATATGATATGCATAAATACATACAAATATATAAAAAAAAAACATGGCACGGAACAAACAAAAGCACATCATGCTCCAATACATCAACGGTAGATTAATGAGAATGGGCTTTAGATGTTTTTGAGGGGGACAGGGCGGAGGGGTTTGTGGTTAATGCTCACTTCGATCAGGAAATGTTCTTCTGTCAACAGAATGCTGTACACCCAGTGACCTCCTTGATTACCTGGAGAGAGAGAGAGAGAGAGAGAGGGAGAGAGAGAGGAGAGAGAGAGCGAGAGAGATAGAGAGAGGGAGAGAGAGAGAGTGAGAGATAGAGAGAGAGCATGAGAGAGAGAGCAAGAGAGAGATAGAGAGGAGAGAGAGAGACA